>NC_133621.1:20706253-20931253 GCF_048593235.1 Sminthopsis crassicaudata | reverse complement strand
TGGTCTGTAAAATGAGCTGTACAAAGAAACAGCCAACATTCCAGCATCTGTGTCAAGAAAACCCCAAATGGGGTCAGGAAGAGTCAAACGTGATGGATAAACCACTAAACAATTGGGGCAAAAATATCCCCCCCCAAGGAAATTTGGGAAACACTCTCAAACAAATCCTCTCTCATCCAGGAAAAGTGAAAACTTTAGAAAGTACATGTAGCCATGCAGGTGGATTGTGACCCCATTCTTCTACAACTCTGTCTCCGATTCTTATCAGCAATGATCATAATATGAGATTGGCAGGATGGGAATGAACCAACATCCTCAGATCCCAACTCAGTCCTTTTTCAAACCTTTCCTCTGGTACCATCATTGAGCCCGTGGACAAGAAATTTATCTCATTGTCTTCATTTATTAAAGGCAATGGCCTGGCTTAATGGACGCAAAGCATTTTCCTACAAGGGGAGTCAGTCTTGTACCACATTGTCAATTCAGACTGGAAAGGGACCCTAGAGATCATAGTGATCTAGCTCCAATACCTTACAGATAAGGAAACTGAGGCTCACAGATTGCCAGGGACTTCTTCAGAGTCACATAGAGAGTATTTGACAAGATTCTAGCCCATTTACTTGGACACCAAGCCCAGGACACATTGCACTGAATGATGCTGCTTCCTTGCACCTTCCTCCTCTTTCCCTCTCTCCTCTTTTTGAAACAAGTTGATGGCTGTTGATTGAAATCCTGCTATTAGCTGTTCATTGCTTTAATTTAAACATTCCCATTCTTCTATTCATCTTTTAAAAGTGCAAATAGCTCTCAGTGGGGGTAAAGGATAAATTAGTTTGTTCGACATTCTCCTCATGGCAAGAGAACATTGGGGTATCATAGAATCTCATGGCTGGATGGGTCCCCAGAGCTCATAATTTGGCCCCCTCCGACTTTTCCAGGCATTTTACACTTTACACCCTGACCTATTCCCTTCAATCCAGCAACAAATATGACCTCCTTAATGTTGTATGAACAAGTCAATCAATATCTCTCAGCCTCAGTTTTCTTTTATTAATCTGTGAAATGGGAATAAAATAGTACCTATCTCACCACGGTTGTTGTAAAGAACAAACGACATCTACATTCCAAAGTGCTTTACCAAGCTTAAAGCCCTGATGTTCATCATTATGATAATGAGTTTGGACTAAGGTCCCTTTCAATTCCATGTTTCTGATACCAGTATAAGAAATATGTAAGATAACAAAGCAGATATAACTAAGTTGTCCTTTGCCCTGATACCTTCATCAGGTGAGAATCCCTCTTTAATCAAATTAGAAATTCAATATAATACTCAATATGTACAAATCCTAGGTCCCTCTGTGCAATAGTATTATGAAGAGTGAAATAAGGGGAGCTTCTTAAGGACTCCACAAAGAGGAGAAAAAGACTCCCATTTACAGGGAGGCATGAGTGAGTTATCTTTTGGCTCCATGTGCTTCTAAATTTCTGCTTTTCCTGGATTCAGTATGAGAGGGGGCTTGTAGGAGAGTGCATCCCAAATTTTGTTTTTGGGGGGAGAGCAGAATATATATTTTTTTTGCTCCAACTGTTCAATCTATATGTGCCTGGCTGGGAACTACATTAAATGGGGGCTTTCTAGCAGCAATACTGGGGGGAAATCATCAGACATCCCTAGAACACTGAGGGAGGAAGAGTTGCAGATTCCTCCCCACCCCAGGATGAGAGAGATTGAGGAAGTAGCCCCAGATGGGACACTATTTCCCCTCCTCCACTCAGAACCAGCCTTGCCCTGGCTTCCTGTACTCCCCGGCTGCTATCCATGCTTCTTTTGTATCTGATAAATTGCTGGACTAAAACTAATAGAGAGAAATGACAATGAGCCCATTCTTTTTTAAAAAACCTCAGCCTTGAGGGAGGATAAACCGAAGGCCTGATCCGTGTCCTGCCTCTTTGTTTCTCATTGACCCTAGAATGAGATGGATAGGGTCTGATGGCTTCAAAGAGCTTTCAAGTACATGATCTCATCTGAAACACACAACACACCAATGAATCCGGCCTGGAGAGGTCAAGAGACCAGCCCGATTCCACACAGCTAGGTAGGGCCAGAGCAGCACCAGAAAGAACCCAGGTTTTCCAAATCCAGTGCTCTTTCTGCCACTTATTAGCAAGTCCTCAGATCATTATACACTTCAACAACAATACTATATGAGGATCAATTCTGATGTACGTGGCTCTCTTCAACAATGAGAGCATCCAAATCAGTTCCAATTGACCTGTAATCAATAGAACCAACTACACCCAGTGAAAGAACACTGGGAAATGAGTGTGGACCACAACATAGCATTTGCACTCTTTCTGTTATTGTTTGCTTGCACTTTTGTTTCTCTTCCCAGGTTATTTTTGCCTTCTTTCTAAATCTGATTTTTCTTGTGCAACAAGATAACTGTATAAATATGTACACATATATTGTATTTAACATACTTTAACATGTTTAAAATGTATGGACTGCCTGCCATCTAGGGAAGGGAGTGGGGAAGAAGGGGAAAGTTTTCCAGAAGGCTTTGCAAAGGTCAATGTTGAAAAATTACCCATGCATATGTTTTGTATATAAAAAGCTATAATAATAATAATAATAATATTTTTCATGAAAATAAGAAAAAAATAGTCCTCAGGACCAGGTCATCTACGTCTTGAGACTACTTTTCAATGAACTTAGCCTGCTATAGATGTCAGCTATTATTATTCATGGCTGGTTTTGACCTTAGAAGACTGGCTTAAATCTGGGTACAATCTGTGTGACTTTAGTCAAGTTATCCCCCCTTCTTAGAAGGAAAAGATTGGGCAATAAACCCTAAAGTCCCTTTGCTTCTAAATCCTATAATCCCATGATACTAAATAGATTTTACACTTGGGCTCACCCAGTGCATTGCACCTAGCAGTCTTCTCACAGATCGTTATCTGCCTACTCTTACTCTTACTTACTATTAACCGGTCACCTCCTTAATATCTTAATTCCTCCCAGTTTGTGCTTTCTGAAAAGGACTCCAACTATGCAGAGAAAAAAGGAAATGGACAAAATGGAGATGATCTAGTAAATATATTTTGAAAGCAAAAGTGGGGAATGAACAATAACAAAGATACAAGATGAACTCAAAGGAGGGGAAGGGAGAATTACAGGTAAGAAGGTCTGGGAGTTATGATAGAACTGGCCTCCATCCATTCATTCAACAGCCATCTCTTAAGCAATGATTTAAGCATGAGACCATGTTTGCTTTTGATTGTTTTCCAAGGTCATCCCCTTGGAGAGAAGCTGAGATTATCCATCTCTTTCTAGTCAGGGGACCTTCCAATTCCCAGGAAGCAGGAGGGAGGCCCTTGGATTTATTCAGTCCCCTTGGAGAGCTTTGTCTGGTTCCTCTTAGCCCGCCATTTGGCCCAGGCTACATGTGGTTAAACCATTGGCTATATTAGCCCTACTCTATCAGATAACTCCACACTCTTTTCTATGACAACAACATGAATCACTGGTTATTTGATCTCTTCAAAGCCTGGGCAGGGAAGCAAGAAAAAAAATCTCTTCAACCACACCTCAGGGAGTAACAGGAGAAGCAACTCCCCAGTCTTCCTCCAAGCGTGAGTTCACTCATGATCTCCCCTCTGTCCCAAGGCCCTTACTAACTGGGTCCTCCCAAACAGCTCAAAACTCACCCCAAACAGAAGTCTGTGACTTCAAAGAAAGCTGGCCAGCTACAACAAATGGTGCAAGCCAATCACTCATTTCCAAAGGCGTCCAAAATGAACCACCTGAATCTTGATCTAAGAAGGGTGATCCATAGGAGATCGTTCCCTTTTTGGGGATCCACAATGGGTCTAACAATGAATGTACTGGTAGATTTATCATAAGGCACTGGAGTCAAGGGACTGGGGTTCAAATCCTTACTTTTCTGTATTGTATGTATTTTATTAATCATTTCCCAACTATATTTAAACCGGATTCTGCCATAAGCAAAAGTTTTGTAAACTGTTTGAGACTCATCTTATGAGTTTGAGGAAAGTTTAAGTAAGAGAGGGCAACTTGGCACAGAACACTGGGCCTGGAGTCAGGAACACTGGAGTTCAAATCTGGCCTCAGAGATGTAGCAGCCATATGACCCTGGGCAAGTCACCTAACCCTATCTGCCTCAGTTTCCTCATCTGTAAAATGAACTGGAAAAGGAAATGGCAAGTCACTCCAGTTTCATTACCAAGAACATACCAAATGGTATGATGAAGAGTAATACATGAACATTTCAATAACAACTGATCTCTCTCTCCTACCATTGAATTGCTTTAATCCCAGATTAAAGAATTTCTGGCTGAGGTTCACTCACTCACTTCAAACCTTAAAACTCCTTTATGTCTTACTTAGACCTTCCTCCCTCTAATTGTGGCCAAGGCCCAACTACAACGCTGGAGAAGACAAGGAAGTGGCTGGCTGGTCTTCTCCTTAAACTGCAGACACAAGAATGATCAAAGATTGATTTTCCACTAAATAATGTATGTGTCTTGATGTTCAATAAGCTAATTAACATAATTAAAACAATAGGGGGATGTTTCTGGGTAGTGTATTTCACAGAAAGCTAAGAAGTGGAGGGAGGGGAATGGCGCTGATGGAACCTTGAATAAAAAGTCTCTTCTGGAACTCTTCCACCCTTTGTCCTATTTGTCATTGTGAGGAGGTGAAGGGGGGAAGACGAAGTAAACAGGAAGACCTGCGAAATCTCCCAATTGTTGTTTAGTTCCATAATTATAGGGATCTGGAAACTCCTATTTCTTTTCTCAATGACTTACCAATGCAGACCCCATCAGCAGCCAAAGAAAAGCAATTTCAGCTTTCCCTGTGGGACATAATTGGTTGCCAGGGAGTAGGCAGATATGAATTTTTTTTCTTGTTCTTTCGTCTCGTTTGTCATTCATTTTCATTTCCCATTTCTAAATGCCAGTGAGCTGAGCATCCAATTCCAGACTGAGGTTTTGTTTTCAGGTGCTGGAGCCCTGTAAGGGCACTTTCTCATGAGGATGAGGGCTGATTTAAATTAAACTCTGGAGAAGCATGGAAATGTGGAAGACGTTTGGTTTTCAATATTGTATGTGTCTTATTCATCATTTGGTGCTATTTCAACATCTTATGAGAAGTGCGTGTGTTGATTCTGTCACCAGTCATTCAGATGCCATTAAGAAAAGTTTTTCCCTCCTCCTTTCCATCTTGGTCAGATTCTTTTTGCCAAATAGAGCTTCAACAAAGTTTCATGCTGGAATAAACATCGGTGTAATGCACTCAGCAGATATTACAAAGAAAATAGCCTTGCTTTCAATCTTCAAATTTTTTAATGACTATAAAAGAAAAGGACCACAGGATTGATTTACAGCAAGATTGGACAATTATTTATAATGAATTTGGAGTTGGAAAGACGTGAGTTCTCAAATCCTGTCTCAGTTATGTACAGGTTATGTGATTCTGGCAGGTCATTTTACTTCTATACCTCAGTTTCCCTAATTGTAAAATGGAAATAATAACTATAATACTCTCCAGGATCAAATGTGATCATCTTTGCAAATTTCTTAACTTGGCACATAGTAGGCGTTTAATAAATGCTTGTATGATGATGAATGTCCCCTCATATGTAGCATAAAGATGTCATTAAATGGCTCGAAAGGAGGCAGAACAGACAACCCTAGCCTCTTCTCCTTCTATCTGTCTCCAAGAGGGGTTTTTCTTCCTGCCAAGAGGGAAAACAGGAGGTTGAGACTAATAGCGTAGCCACTCTGTCCCCCTCAGAGCAAGGAGGTAACAGGTTAAAATTCCATCTTCTCTCTTAAATATAATTAGTCTAGGGGATGTGATTTTCAGTTTCAGTGTAATCAGGTTCATTGGTGAAGAAATCAGATCTCAGAGCTTTATATACAAGATCTGATTCCTTTCCACTAAATATCAATTTTACAACAAAGGCACATAGCATGTAGCCAAGAAACCCATTTACCCAAATTGATAGAAAAAAAATTTAATCAGGGAAAGCATACATAGACAATAAGAAGTGAAGGCGTTCTCCCAGTGGGGGTAAGGTAAGGTAAGTTGGCTCAACCAAGAGAGACTCCTATATTTCCTTCAAGGGCAAACTCTCCCAAGTCTCTAGTGTGGGAAGTTGGGCATAGAAATCTGGCAGAGACTGCCAGCTCTCTTCATATCAGCTTCTTCCCAAGAGTCTTTTCTTCCTTCAGCAATCTGATGTGGAACTGGCTCTTTTCATCTTCTCTTTTGATTCTGAAACCTAGAAATTACCAAAATCAAATTTCCCAAGAATAAAGAGAATCTTTTTTCTCTTCTTCTCTTTCTTTTCCTCTGCCCCCATCCCCACCTCATGAAAAAAAAAAAAAAAAAGGCATTGATCTCCCCCAATGAAGAGAGAGTCCCATACTGGCACATTATCAGCCTGGGGCTATATACTCCCTTCCTTCTTTCCTATTCCAATATGGCCCCGTGGAAAACTAGAGATTTGGAGTTAACCTGCATTTGAATCCTGGCTCTGCCATTTGCTACAATCTAAGCAACTTGGGACTTGTAACAGCAGGTGGTTGAACTGCTTCAGGCTCTAAATCTTTGGCCTCCAGTGATCCACCCTGACCTGGGGGAGGGATTTCTCAAACTTTCTGCAATATTTCCTGTTAGTCTAGAGGAGAATGGCAGCTCAGCGGCTCTATGAGAACAAATAATCATCATTCAAAACAACAGCTCCCATACTGTTGTGCCTCTAGCTTCACAAAGCATTTTCCTCCCTACTCCTTATGAAGTAGGCATTGTCAGGCAGCAGGCATACTGGAAAAATAGCTGGACTGGGGGGCTCAAATCTCATCTGGGGAACTCAGAGGCTCCTGCTAAGCCCCTTGATCTCAGTCTCTTCATCAATGAAAGGACACTAAAGATACTAGGAACATGAACCTTGAAAAACTGCTATGAGAATCAAATGGGATCAAACAAAGCTTATGGCCCTGTAAAAATGTCAACTAATGTTATTAGAACTATGAAGCAAGATGGTACCCATTTTACAAATGAGGAAAATGAGTCATTGTAAGTGACAAAGTGACCTGTCCAAGGTCTCACAGCTACAAAGTAAGTACACAAGCCTGGCCTTCAATCTAGTTCTTCTAACTCCAAGATTAGTCCTTTCTGGCCTGGAATGCTCCTCCTCCTCTTCCTCTTCCTCCTCTTCCTCTTCATCTCCATCTCTTGGGCTTCCTTAAAGTTTCAACGAAAACCAGACCTTCTACAGAGGTCTTTCCCATCCCCTCTTCCTTTTCTCAATTTTTTCCTATTTATCAAATATATATATATATATATATATATATATATATATATATATATATATATTTGGTAAATAGGAATATATATATTATATATATATATATATATATATAGAGAGAGAGAGAGAGAGAGAGAGAGAGAGAGAGAGTTAGAGACAGAGAGAGCTTTTTTGTACCCACTTCTTTGCCTGTTATCTCCCCAAATAGAGTGAATTCCTTGTGCTTCTTGTATCCCACATACTTAGTACAGTGCCTGACCCATTGTAAGTGTTTTTTGATTAACTGACTTTTCAAAACAAAACTTTCAGGACCTTTCTCTCTTTCCCTGTCTAACCTCCTCTCATCCCCCAAGGATTAATGTTATTTCAAAGAGTGCATTTGAAGGGACTGTTGTCCTTCATAGTTTCAATCATGTCCTGACCCCGTTTGGGGTTTCCCTTGGCAAAGACACTGGAGCAGTTAGTCATTTCCTTCTCCAACTCATTTTACAAATGAGGAAACTGAGACAGACAGGTTTAAGTGACTTGCCCAGGGTCACACAGCCTGTAAGTGCCCAAGGCCTGGGGTCTATCCTCTGTGCAACCTAGATGCTTAGGAGAGCCAAAAGTACAGAACTAAGTCAAAAATACATTGATATGGGTGCCCAAATAAAGTGTCACAGATGTTACTTAAAGTATTGTAAGTGATAAAATACATAATTATTTGTGCAGAAAATGTATTATCAGCATTTTGTGATGATAAATTCTCTTGGCTCACGTATGACATTGAAAAATACCTGATTCAAACTTTGGTCCATCCCATGACCAGGAGAAACTGGGATTTCCACCTTTGTTTGCAGGAGCAAGCAGCAGGCCAGGCTTATAACGTGACTGGCATAGTAGTGCGTGAAGAACAAGTTTCAGAACCCTAGCTAGTTAATCTCTTTCACACTCCTATCTCCAAGAGGCCTATAGGGTTAGAATTATTTTTGTCTGCTACACATCTAAGATCTCACGTCTGGGGGTACAACAGGTTCAGAATAAAAGACACTTTTTCTGATTGGTCTCAAGAGGAGGGTAATATTTAGCTTACTCTTGACAGCTTAGTTTCTCCCTCCACCAAATACTGGTTACAGAAAACCCCATCAAGAATAGCTACAAGCCTCTTTATCAAAGCAAGCAGTAAATAGAAATTGAAGGTTATAAAGATCAGAAGACACCAAAAAATACATAAGAGTAAATGTTCTCTCCAGCTGGAAGTAAGATAAGATGCTGGCTCCCAAAGAGAACATTATCTTGGGGGAGGCTCCTCTTAGCACTCTCTGGGATTGTCAGCTCTGGAAGTCAGGGATATGGTAAAGGCTGACTGCTTCAGACATATACGCCCCCAGGGAAATCTCTCATCTACCATTCAAAATCCTGAGCTTGCCTCTCTTGATCACTTTTCTCAAAGTCCTTCAACAATATGCCATCACAATGTGGAAATATATTTTATACAATTGTATAACCTGAATCGGTTTGCTCACTGTTGTAGAAAGGAAGACAAATTTAGGACTCAAAATTTATAAAAATGAATGTTGAAAATTGTCTTTATATGTAAAGTAAGGAAAAAGGGAGAGAAGGAAGGAGAGAGAGAGGGAGAAAAGAAAGAAGGAAGGAAGGAAGGAAGGAAGGAAGGAAGGAAGGAAGGAAGGAAGGAAGGAAGGAAGGAAGGAAGGAAGCAAGGGAGAAAGGAAGACTGAGGAAGGAAGGAAGGAAGGAAGGAAGGAAGGAAGGAAGGAAGGAAGGAAGGAAGGAAGGGAGAAAGGAAGACTGAGGAAGGAAGGAAGGAAGGAAGGAACGAAGGAAGGAAGGAAGGAAGGAAGGAAGGAAGGAAGGAAGGAAGGAAGGAAGGAAGGAAGGAAGGAAGGAAGGAAGAGTGAGGAAGGAAGCAAGGGAGAAAGTAAGACCGAGGAAGGAAGGAAAGAAGGAAGGAAGGAAGGAAGGAAGAAAAGGAGAAAGGAAGAACAAGGAAGGAAGAAAGGGAGAAAGAAAGGGATGAAGGAAGGAAGGAAGGAAGGAAGGAAGGAAGGAAGGAAGGAAGGAAGGAAGGAAGGAAGGAAGGAAGGAAGGAAGGAAGGAAAGGAAAGGAGAAAAGAAGAACAAGGAAGAAAGAAAGGGAGAAAGGAAGGGATGAAGTAAGGAAGAAAGGAAGGAAGGAAGGAAGAAAGGAAGGAAGGAAGGAATATGCTATTAAATTGGATTTAAGTGAAGGAGGGCTTTGAGCTAAGAGTTGAAGGAAGCTAGGGAAACCAAGTAGAGGCAAGGGCATACTAATCACATGGGTCAGCTAAAATAAAGACACAAGCTGAGTGCTAAAGGGCTGTGGTGGAGAATGACAAGAAGGCCAGTATATTTGAATTTTATAATACTGTTTTATTTTTCTTTGGGGGAAGGGATGATAAGGGAGGGGGGAAAAGACTTAAAAGATAGGAAGAGACTAGGTTAATAAAGGACTTTGTATTTAATCTTGGAAGTAAAAGAGTTAAATTTATGCAACATGAACCTCAAAGGAAGAGAGGTTGTTGAGTGACCTTAGTGAAGGGGCAGTTTGGAAATGGCAATGGGAAACAAGGAGTATCCCAGCTCCCTACTAAAAATTAGGGGTAAGACAGAAAGTATGCTTAGCACGAGAAAGGGTGGCCAAGGAAGCAGTGTCATAAAGAGGGAACTGGGTTTCGCTGAGGGCTAGAAGATAGAAGTGGGAAGAAGTTTGAGGTGAACATTTTATGGATGAAGAAACTGCCTAATTTAGCCTAATTTGGCTAGTAAGTTTTGAACCAGAATTTCTGACTGTCCTAATCTTTTATTGCTAAATCATTTTTCAGTCACATCCAGCTCTTTGTGACTGCATTTGGGATTTTCTTGTCAAAAATACTAGAGTGCTTTGTCACTTCCTTCTAAAATGGATTAAGACAAAGAGGGTTAAATGACTTGCCCACAGTCACACGTTAATAAGTGTCTGAGGCTGAATTTGAGTGTGTCTTCTCATTCTGGGTCTGGCATTTATTCACTGAGCTCTCTCTGGCTGCCTCCATCCTAACTTACCCATGACAAATAGGTCAATTTTCATAAGTATTTAAGTACCTCCCAATGTGTCTGTCAATGTCCTGGATGATGGACTAAGAAAACGAAATGATGTGATCCATAAAAAGTGTTGGAGATCTAAGACCCAGTGAGATCCTTGAGGGGCCCAAGGCCACCCCATCCCAGTGACAATGATCTCTAGCTGGATGTCATGAGTAATTCCTTTTGGCTTCCTAGTCCTTCAGCAAAACTGTAGGACACATAAGACAGTCCACTAATTCATGTGCCTTGCCCTTGAAGAGACAGGTGAGAATTATACATCATGTCAAATGAACCAGCCTCCATTGGGATGTAGCCTAGGATGAGCAGCAGCTCATAAGAGGGACTTAGAGGTCATACAATCCATTTTCCACATGAGCAAACTGAGACCTGGAGAGGTGCAGGACCCACCTGACATCATCATACAGTGAATAACTACAAAGCTCTTTTCTCATCACACGATTCCATGAATCAGCCATAGTGGAGCAACCCCTTCAAGCGCATGACCTTTGCTATTAGCTGAGAATCTCCCGAGAGCAGGGCAGCAGGCAGTTTTCTTAAATCTTGGGCTCCTTTAGCATCTAGCACCTTCTCTTGCTGAAAAAAATCCACCATTTTCAGGTTAGGACATTAACATCCCACATGTGAACACATGTGGGTCAGTTATTGGTCAGCATTCGGTGTGTCGTTGGGCCTTTATTATGAGCAGCTCCCTAAAATCTGGCCCGAGTCACACCTACCCAACCAGGGGCGGGCTGAGCATTGTTTCCCCTCTTTTTCGGCATTCATGGAACATTTCTAAAGGCTCCATTTTCTTCCAGTGCATTAAGCCAAAGCAATAATCTTTCAGCCCTGCTAGGCAGGCATTAGGAGCCATTGAAAGGATAATATGCATTTTGTAAATTTCCTTAGCTAGAGATTTACACAAAAGACTACAGTGACTCATGTTTTCAAAAGTGCCTGAAGATGGATTTTCACCACATGTCAGCCAGGAACGGCTCATCTGGAGCAGTTACACAGTCTATTGGGTAAATAATGCAAGTTATATAAATCGGAGGAATGATTTGTTTACATAATAGACAGTAACCACTCCAGAGGAGGCCAAACAATCTGATACCGGAGCAGTTTATAAATGATGTAAATACAGTGCATGTTTATGTTAATGAAGTGAAACAGCCCCTGAATGGGACAATGCTGTCAGGGAGGACCTAGGCTGGGGAGGATGATTAAAACCCTGAGCTTTTTGGTTTGTCTTGTAGGGATTTCTTTTTTTGTTTGTTTTTTTGCTTTTCATTTTTTTTTTTTTTTGACATGTC
This sequence comes from Sminthopsis crassicaudata, assembly GCF_048593235.1. Classification (NCBI taxonomy): domain Eukaryota; kingdom Metazoa; phylum Chordata; class Mammalia; order Dasyuromorphia; family Dasyuridae; genus Sminthopsis; species Sminthopsis crassicaudata. The sequence continues at coordinate 20,919,516 of NC_133621.1, read as the reverse complement.
CCCATATTCTGTATGGAGTCACTAGGCATCTTTCTACTCCTCACACCCACCCTGCAAGGTAAACAAAGGCAGTACCAGACATGGCTCTGAGGGTAGAGTTGCCACAGATGTAGCCCTTTCCTATCATAGCAGAATCTGTGAAGAGATAGAATAGAATTTAGAGCAAGAATTCTCAACCAGAAGTTCTCAGACCACCCAAAGGCTTCAAAAGATGGAGGGAAAGATTATATCTTTCTTTTCACTCATCTTTGATCTCTGTTATAATTCAATGTATTTTATTTTATTTCATCTTTTTAAAAGCATTATTCTGAGAAGGGATTCATACATTTTACCCAGCTGTCAAAGGGCTCCATGACACACAAAAAAAAAAAACCCTTTGATTTTGACCATAAGAATATCTTAGCAATCACTTGGAACATCATGGAAAGGGAACTATCAGTGTTGTATAATTCTTTTACTTTTCCTCATCTATAGTATGAAGTTTGTAATCCCTAACTATAAAGCTGGGAGGAACCTCAGGAAGCAGCTAAACTACCTTTCTTATTTTAGAGGTAGAGAAACTGAGGCACAGAAAGTTTATCTAACCATGTAAACCATGGTAAAGATGTTTTCTTAAACCCAAGTATAAGAAGTTCTATTTATCTCTAAAAATTCTCATTTATTAGATTTGGCTCAGAATTCTAGTCTATTAAAAACTTTTGGTTCTTAATTTAGGAACCTGAGTCTGTCACACTAGCTAGCCCTTCCAGCTTTCTGTCATCTGCAAGTTTGATAAACTTATCATTGATGCCTCTGTCTATGATTTTAAAAATAAATAAATTCAATGGCCAAGTGTTGTTTCTTGGAACTTTCCACAAGTAGACTAACAGAGGCAACCATGATAACACTGGAGTGTAATGGTTCCACCAATCCTGGATCACTCTCATTGTGCTGCTCTCTTAAGCTTATCCATAGGAAAAGCATGAAAAGCAACTTGAGCTCTTTGATAAAATCAGAATTTTGGTCCACTGTGTCCCCCTCCCCAATATTCCAGTCTAGCCATCCCATCTACAAAATGAAGATGAGGTGAGGCTGCCATCATCCCTTCTCTGGGATCCCCATTTATTTTTCTAGATGTTGCCAGGACTTTAGTTCAGTTGAATTCAGCCCATTTAATAGATGCATAAAATGAGGCCCAGAGCTTTGCTTCAGGACTGTCCTCAACCCGGTACTCTTTCCATGAAATGAAGGACTCCTGTCCTGTTTTTTGTTGTTGTTACTAATTCATAGCATTTTTACAGTGCCCACAATGTTCCACAGTGCTAAATGCTTTATAAAATATTGTCTCATTTAGTTCTCATAAAAATTCTGAGAGGTACGTGGCATTATTACCCCTAGGTAAGAGTTGAAGAAATTGACTACAACAATATATACAATACTACACATCCATCCATATATAAATACAGACACATGTTTTGGCCACTGTTTTGTTAGAAAGGGGGAGTTATGGGTGCAGAATATTGTATACACTGGGTACCCCATTTCATCGGTTTTAATTGCTACAATGACAAAGTAGGGATAGCTATTTTATTCCTAAATGACAGCTGTAAGAACAAAAGACAGCAAAAAAAAATTTTTTTTGTTGTTTTTTTTTTTTTTTTAAAGGAAAGGAAAAGAAACCTTTAGAAACCCCCTGAGTTTCTGAGGTATCTACATTGGGATTTCATCACTGCTAATGAAACCTTTGGAGATTTCAAGTTGAAACATTGACTGAGATCTGGACCTTATAAACATCTATATTTATTGTTGTGCCCCCAGCAGGTATTTAAGAAAGTATCATACGGCAATAGAGGAACAAAGAAGAAAAACCCTTAGCATTGGTAGAGGCAGCTTTGGCTGCTGACCAAGAGGCTTGTGGTGGGACAAGCTGAACTAAACTAGCAACTTGGGAGAGGGTGGAGGGAAGGAGAGGAAAATTCAGAAAAGAAGTGAGTATAAGGGATAATGTTGTAAAAAATTACCTGTGCATATGTACTGTCAAAAAATGTTATAATTATAAAATTAATAAAAAAAATTAAAAAAAAAAACAACTAGCAACTTGGGAGAGACTCCAAAAAAAAGACCTGATCACAGAAACAGCCTCATTTGTCCATGTTAAATCAGTACCATTAAGAGCTTGGTGCTATTTCAGAATTACACATGCTTCCAAAAAATCTGTGTGTGTGTGTGTGTGTGTGTGTGTGTGTGTGTGTGTGTGTCTCTGTCTCTCTTTATCTCTCTCCTCCTCCTTCTCCTCCTCCTCCTCTTCCTCCTCCTCCACCTCTTCCTCCTTCTTCTACTCCTTCTCCTCCTCCCTCTCTTTTTTCTTTTATCTCTGTCTCTCCCTCTCCCTCTTTTTTCCCCATTAAATAAATTAAGGATCATTTATTGAATGTCTACTATGTACCTGGGCCTGTGCTAGGAATTGGGGGTACAAAGATCAAAGCATAAAATGGACTGAACCCTCAAGGCAGTTCCATTCTCTATTCTTCTGTCTTCATCTCCCTATCCCCTCCCCTACCTTCTCATATACACATTATGACAGAAATAAGAATTTCTTTTTTTTTTTTGTTGTTGTTGTTGTTGATGTTTCTTATTTGGAGAGACAATGAGAATACAAAAATAAGTTCCATTTTAAAAGATGCCAAGGGCAGATTAGTTCCTGCAAATAAAGATTAAGGAAGGTCAAGGGAATGCCTGGTGGGGGTGTTTGGTCAGAAATTGGGTCAACCCAATAATTCCATTGAATAAAGGTATTTCAAAAGACATAAAGTTACGAAACTGGCCAGAGAAACTGCTGCTCATACCCACCTCCTCTGAACTAGAGACTGATCATGCTCAGAAGGAACTATTACTTGTACATGTACACGGCACCTGGCATAAATCTGTCACAGCCTCGGGCAGATGAACAGCCCCTGCCCCTCCTCCTAATTATCTTGGCACTCATTTTGCAGCATGTTTTTTTTTTTTCTTTTATTAAATGAACTGTGATTGGCCTCCCAGAATACTTTCCTGAATTCCAATCTATCCATTTGGCAGTTTGCCAGCTAGGTTTTATTTTTTTTTCTCTTAAATTTTTATATCAATAGAGCCTCTCTTTGTTTGTCCAAGGCTCTACCTAGTTCAATGTCCTCTGCTCAGTGATCCCTTTCCTTAATTTCTCTGAAGCCTAAAACATCCCTGACCTTACCCTGTTTTTAGAATTTTTTCACCTCCCTTTGCATACAGAGGATTAATTATTTGCCTCACTAGGCAAAAGCAATGATTCTGGAATCATAGACTAGGTTTCAATATGACCTCCAAGATGGCACCATGGATAGAGCCCAAGCCCTGAAGTCAGGAGAACCTGAGTTCAAATCCAACCTCAGAAACTTAACAGTTCCTAGCTGTGTGAATTTGAGCAAGTCACAATTGCCTCACATCAAGAAGAAGAAGCTGGAATATAGATGATCTAAGAAGAATTTTCCAATTCTAATTCTGTGATCCTATAATAAATATATTTAGTCATCCTAAAGATGTTTACTTATTTGTAAAATGAGAGAATTTGGATGAGAGAATTTGGATGTTGGTCTAAAATTTCCTTTCAACCTTCCTTCATTTCTAGTGGCTCTATATTTGCTTCCTTAACTAGCTTTTTTTCTTTATCCAACTCCTAAATACAGTCATTTTGCAAGAGTTTTTCCTTCCCTGTCTCCTCTGCATCTACTGTTTTTTCTTTCCTTACAGTCTATCTTTAAAGAGATATCATTAAAGAAATGGATGAGTGGAAAGAGAGATGGACCATCTTGTCATCAGAGTAAAGGATCAAAAACAAACATGACAAATGTAACTCCCCCCAAAAAAATAAAATAAAGGGGTGAGAAAGATTGTACTTGAAGACAGTGGAGGGAGATAGAATTTGATTCCCTTGATGTCTTTGAGATTTTGTTCTTTCAAATAAATTTTGGTATTACTTTTTTATTGCCATTTATTCATTATTTAACAAAAAACTGCAAGAAAAAGTAGAAAACAATATGGCAGAAATTAGGTATAGAACAACTTTTCACATTGTACACTAAGATAGGGTCAAAATACACACATGATATGCACATAAAGGTAACAACATAAGCACATTAGGAGAGCATGGAATAGTTTATCTGTCAGATTTATGGATAAGGGAAAATTTTAGGAACAAAAACATATAGAGAGCATTACAAAATGTAAAATATATAATTTTGATTAGATAAAATTTGAATAATTTGAAAAACAAAGCTAATGCAAACAAAATTAAATGGAAAGCAGAAGACTGGAAAGAAATTTTTGTAACAAATAGTTCTGATAAAGATCTCACTTCTCATATGTTCCTATGGAACTGAGTCAAATTTATAAATAAGCATTCCTCAAGTGATAAATGGTCAAAGGATATGAACAAACAAATCAAAACTATCTATAGCCATATGAAAAAAATGTTCTAACTCACTTTTATTAGATAAATGTAAATCAAAACAACTATAAGGTAGCTCACACCTATAAGATTGTCTAATATGACAAAAAAAGGAAAGTGACAAATGTTGAGGAGATGTGGGAAACAGGGACACATATGCATTGTTGGTGCAATTGTGAACTGATCCAATCAATTTGGAGAGGGACTTAGAACTGTGTTCAAAGGACTATTAAAAAAAAAAAAAAAAACTGTAATACCTTTTGATCCAGCAATAACACTACTCAGGCTATATCTCAAAGACATTTTTTTTAAAAGCAGGAGGAAACCTATTTGTACAAAAATATTTACAGCAGCTTTTTCTATGGTAGCTAAGAAGGGGAAATTGAGAGGATATCCATCAATTGGGGAATAGCTGAACATATTGTGGTGTATGATTATAATAGAATAATATTATGCTATAAAAAATGACTAACAGGCTGGATTTCAGAAAAACCTGGAAAAGCATATATGAACTGTTGCAAAGGGAAGTGAAAGTTGTATACAATTGTATACAGTTGTGAACAGTAACAGTTATAGTGTATGATGAAAAACTGAATGACTTACCTATTCTCAGCAATTCAATGATTCAGGATGATCCCGAAGGACTCATGATGAAGCATGTTAACTACATACAGAGAAAGAATTGATACAGTCTGAATCTAGACTAAAGCATACTAATTTTCATTTTCTTTCCTTCTTGCTTTCCTTTTTTTCTTTTTCTTTGACTCTTTTTGTACAAAACTACAAACGTGGAAATTTTTTACAGGATTGTATATGTATAACTTATATTGGATTGCTTGGTATCAGGGAAGGAAGAGGGAAGGAAGGGAGAAAGTGATATAATTTGCAATTCAAAGCTTCAAAAATGTTTTATCATATAATTTTGGGGGAATAAAATATATAAAAATAAAATATGGTAATAATTTTTTGGGAAATGTATTACAGTTATGCATAAATGCTAATTGTAACTGCTACAATTGCTAGTTATAAATGCTAACTGTAACCATAGATGTTAGTTTATTTTTCTTTTCCATTTCATCCAGACTTATGATTTATAACATAAGAACTCCCTCCATTCATATTCACTGGCTACTTCTCTGAACCTTATAGTCTTAGAGAGTTGCCTGGGACATTGAGGGCTTTATGCTCTCCACAGCGCCCTACAGTCAGCATGTGCCAGGGGCAAGACTCCAAGCCAGCTCTTCCATGTGTATTATCATGCGGGAACCCATATATGGCAGACTCCATGTAGACCTCAGAATCCATGCTGCCTTCCTCCCTCTGGCCCTTCATATTGCACAATATGAAGTTTCTTCAAGAACATGGTCTTCTTGATCCAACTCACTTCCAGTTGATCAATGATGGACTGAAATAACTACACCCAGAGAAGGAACACTGGGAAGTGAATGTAAATTGTTAGCACTACTGTCTATCTACCCAGGTTACTTATACCTTCGGCAGCTCATAATTAATGTGCAACAAGAAAATGGGATTTACACACACACACATTGTATCTAGGTTATATTGTAACATATGTAAAATGTATGGGATTGCCTGTCATCAGGGGGAGGGAGTGGAGGGAGGGAGGGGATAATTTGGAAAAATGAATACAAGGGATAATGTTATAAAAAAATTACTCATGCATATGTACTGTGAAAAAAATTATAAATAAAATAAAATTAAAAAAAAAAAAAAAGAACATGGTCTTCTTTCAGGGACTCATCACTTTGTTCCAGTTCAAGATACACAGGCCCAATATCCTGTCTGAAAGACTGAGGAGCACCCCTAACTTTCTCCCTTAAAAGATTCTCTTGCAACTTGTCCCTGAGCTTTGTGACAAGTCCACAAGGACCAGATCACAAGTCTGTTAAATGAGCAAAACTGATTTTTTCCTAGTTGCTTTTCCTCTATGCTGAGCATTAGGAAGAACATTGAATTCAGAATCTGGGTTAGAGCTGGGTAAGAATTCAGATCTTTTTTTTCCTATTCCTGGGTCTCTTTGAACAAGTTATTCCTTCCCTATCCCTAGATCTCTTTCCTCATCTACCAAATGAAGGTCATTACATGAAATGACTTCTGAATTTCCTTCCAATTCTGACTGTTGTGCTATGAACAAGATGGCTAATATGGTGTGACCTCACCCCTAAACTATTGTTTAGTCATAGTCTCCTCTCCATGAGACAAATCCATGGGGTTTTCTTGGCAAAGATCCTAGAATGGTTTTGCCATTTCCTTCTCTGGCTCATTTTACAAATGAGGAACCTGAGGCAAACAAGGTTAAATAAATGATTCGTCCAGCATCACAGAACTAGTATCTGAAATCAGATCATTCTGACTGGTGCTCTATCCACTGCACTGCCCCCCCAAGCTACCCAACCTCTGAACAAGGAAGGGTTGGGTTTTTTCCACTTTTCCTAAACAAGCTTTTTTCTAAACTTCAAGACTTCTCCTCATTCAAGTGTAACAGAAATAGGTGAATGAAGTCATTTGTCATAACCCAGTCCTTGCAGATGCAACAGACTTTGATCTTATTCCCTCAGTCTCTATCTTTGTCTGTTTGTCTCTTTGTGTGTATGTTTCTGTATCTGTCTATGTCTCTATCCCTCTCTATCTCTGTCTCTGACTCTGTATGTCTCCTTCAGTCTCTGTCTCTCTACACCCTCCTGACTCTGTGCCCTCCTTTTGTGTATTTATATATATATATATGTGTGTGTGTGTGTGTGTGTGTGTGTGTGTGCGCGCGCGTGTGTGTATGTCTATGTCTATATCTGTGTGTTTATTCTTTCACACTGAATATTCACAAGACATTTTATCTTGTTCTCTTCATTCATTTCTTCCCTTGCCTTCTCATCATTTTGAGCTCAACTTTCTCTAGCTCTGTGAGGCCCTTCTTCCCTGAGAAGCAGCAACCAACACTCTGCCAAGAGGGACAATGTTTTCTGTTTCATCACAGGTACCCTTCCTGATTGTCAAGTCAACAAGCTTTTATTAAGCACCTACTATGCTATGTGCCCGATATTGGGTTAAGTACCATAATGGAAAGAAGGAAACACTAGTTAGGTACCCATAATGCACCAGGAATTGCACTAAAAGCTTCTTACAAACACTCTCTCATTTGATCATGACAATACCACTGTGAGCTAGATCCTATTAGTATGATGTCCATGTTATTGTTGAGGAAACTGAGGCAGGCAGAAATTAAAGGACTTGCATGGGGTAACACAGCAAATAATGATGTCTAAAGCCTGACTTGAACTGGGATATTCCTGACTCCAAGTCCAGCACTCTATCCACTGCACTACAAACACAATCAATCCCTATCCTCAGAAAAAGTGCTGAATTTGGAATCAACCCACCTGGATTTGAATCCCAGCCAGGCCACTTGCTACCTATGTGACCTTGGACAATTCGTTCCCTTTTTGGGGGCGAAATTTCATCTGAGAAAGACGGAATAGAGAAAATAGACAGAGACAGAGAAACAGATACAGATACAGATATAGTCACAACAAGACAGACAGACTGGGGAGAGCAGAGACAGAGAGACACAGAGAAATACAAAGAGACACAGAGAGAGGGAAACTGGGGTAGAGAGAGGGAAATGGGAAGAGAGAGAGAGAGAGAGAGAGAGAGAAATGGAAGTGAGAGGGAGAGAGGAGGAAGGCAAAGAGGAAGAGGGACAGAGGAACTTGCTGGCTTCAAGGGATCTTTTTAGCTTTAAATCTATGATCCAATAAGCAGCAGGCAACAAGACAGGGCAATTTCAAAAATTCCAATAAGTTGTCAGGCCCAAGTCACTTAGTGTTGTTGCTGCTGTTTTTAACCAACCCTACAAATCTCCCTAGACACTTCAGTTCTTCTATACCAGCACTTCTCAAAAATGTCTGAGAAAGCAATGCCTTTTCACCATTCTTTTCCTTTTGCAAAAAAATCTTAAATATTTATTTTTAATTCATCAAGACAATAAATTTTGTATGAATATATATTATATGGAAAAATAGGTATGTTTTCTTTAATTTCTAATGTAGTAAATCTCAACAGATAGAAATCAAATAAACAAAAGCTTAATATTTTAATAATATTTAATGTGATATTATAATATTTATATTTATAGTTAAGAATGTAAAATAGTTCTGAGGGCAAAGAGCTTAAGAATATCTGCTCCAATCATTACCCAAAGGAGTAGCATCCTCAATCTCTTTTTGTATCATGGACCCATTGGAGAATCTGGTGAAATCCCAGAATAATATTTTTAAACGTATTTTAAAATGCATAGGATTACAGAGGAAAACAATTATGTGGAAATATAGTTGTCAGAATATTAAAAGAAAAGAAAGAGGTCAGAAACGCTAAGAATGAGGAGTCTTCCCTCACTTAATCTGAAGATCCAGACCTGAAATTTTTCTCATAATTTTTTTTCAAAAATAAATTATTAGCATTAATTATATATTCAGGTATAATATTTCTATATATTTATAATTTATTTATATACTTAACATTATTATTTTATGTCTTTTGGATTTCCACTGATAGCCCTCCTATCTCTTTTGCCCTCATTCCTTTTTCTTCGTGGGCTGACATATCATTGGCCAGAGCTCATGTCCTCTCCTAATTTGTGCTCTGCTGACTGGCCCTAATTTAATCACAAATTCAAAGATTTTAAGTGCTAATTACATACTAAGTTCCATCCTAGATGTTGGGGATATAGACAAAAAAAAGTACCCCCTGCCCTCAAGAAAATTACATTTTAAAAAGGGGATTAAAGTTTGTGCAATTTCAAGAGGGAAAGGAAAGTGGAACATGTAGAATGAGCCGTCTTCCTCATCAGTGCTTGGAAGGAAGCTAGGGCTCTAAGAAAAAGTGGGGAAAAGTATGGCCACAGGCATAGATAATCACTATGCATGTGGCCAGCTCTTGATCATACTTAATAATAATAGTGTCCCTCAGAGACTATCTGGCCTAGCCTCCTCTTGTTATAGAGAAGAAAGCTGACTTGATCAGCATGTAGGGGTGTTCAGGAACTGGACCTGACCAGTCAATTTTCAGTGTGAGCATTTATTTATAAATCAGATGGGAATCAATTAATGCTACAAATCAGAGCTTGATTAGAGTTTTGTTGATTATTTAGAGTTTAAAAAGTGATGGAGAAAATGTTGATAAGATGAAACTTAAGTGCGACTTTTTTTTTTTTCCCCAGAAAACCAGTTGTTAAACATTTACCAGTATGCCAGGATCACACAAATAATAAGCATTCCTTTGTATACATTTTGTAATTACTTATGGTATCTTGAATATTGTTAATTAAAACAAAATTGAATTATTAAGAAAAGCCTGCAGGAATGGCATGGGGGCCATTTTAATTTTTATTGACTATTTAATTAACCAAATGTTGCATTTAACTCTCATTTATTTTAATTTTATACAATGTGATTTAATTTCTTTCTTTTTTCTTTTTTCCTTTCTTTTTTTTTGTTTTATTTATACAATAATTTTTAATACATATTTTTATGTGTCATGTTGTGAAAAAAAAAATCAGAACAAAAGGGGAAAACCATGAGAGGAAAAAAACTATAAGAAAAAAATTGAACATCTCATGTGTTGATTTACATTCAGTCTCCAAAGAATGTCATTCTGTATTTATACTACTCTCATCCTTGTAGTCTTTCTGATTTGATTTTGAAGGCAAAAATATATTGAATTTCATTCAAGGAAAGCACCACTCTACTGGTAAAAATGGAGGAATTCTGGGGTTGGAGTTTTGTTTTGATCAGGTTGAGTTTAATGTGATCATTAGATTATAAACTTCTTGAAGATAGGAATTGTCTTTTACCTCTTTTTGTAATCCCCAGTGCTGAGCACAGTGCCTAGCAAATAGTAGGCACTTAATAAATGTTTATTGATTGATTGGTGATTTTTTTTTCCTTTGTTTTTTTTTTTTTTTTTTTTTTTTTTTAATTTTGCTTTAAAATCCTGCTAGGACGTTCATCTTGCCACAAGATTATCAAATATAAATCTGTGCTTCAAACCTTTACATTTCTATAAGGGGAGGGGAAAAAAAGGAAAAAAAAAAACATTGATGTGTTTCTCCTTCACAGAACTCACTGGATCTCCAGAGCTTAGAAATGGGCGTGGTGAGGATGTGTTTCTTAGGTTTCCTAAGGCAATCTTAACATGGTGCACTCCTCAGCACATGAGCCCAAACATTCCTGGAGTCAATGACCTGGATTAAGAAATCCTATATAGGGCGGAAAGAAAGTTAAATTCTGAAGCAAGGAAAAAAGGGTGTGTGTAAGCAATTTCCGGGCCTGGACTCTATTTGAAAGTGACGGTTGAATACAAAGTTTCTTGAATGATTAATGTAGGAACTCATCCAGCCTTGAGATATGGAAGACAGATGTTGGAGGTAACTCCTGAAAGCTGTCTTTTTTTTTTCTTTTTCTCCTGTGTCTAGAGACCTTGCTGACTTTTAATACGTGGAATAAGTTGAAAAAAAGGCTTACCAGGCATTTGATGGAGAAGAACTTTAAAATAGTATTTTCCACTTAATAAGCAGTGCTATGCTGCTCATTCCTTAAACTGTTACCTTCTCCATGCATAAACTGAGGCACTGAGATATTTTTAATAATAATTTATTTTCCCCAATTATGGGTAAATATAATTTTAATATTTGCTTTTGTTTTTGTTTAAAAATTTAGTTTTAAATTCTATCCCTTCCTTCTTCTCCTTTCCCCTCCCTGAGATAGTAAGCAATCTGATATAGCTTATACATGGGGCACTGAGGTGTTAAGATCCTCCCTAAGATTTGAAGCTCACTTCTGTTACTTTATAACTCTATGACCTTCAGAGGAAAATCACCTAATCTTCTATGGCCTTTTTAATGTTCAAGGATCACTAAAAAGGAGCTCGAGGTTAATTCCTTAAGACAGGAAATATTTCTTCATAAAAGTGAGAATTTCTGAACCATGATAAGCCTTGGAGAAGGACTTGGACTGGGGAACCTGAACAAGCCAGGCCTGAGACTTGCTATCCCATTGGTTAATTATGGAACATGCAAGTATCCAAATCATCTTTGAGGAGCTAGAGATCAGAGTTAAGTGATTTGCCTACTATTTCTATGACTCACCTCATTAGATTGTTGTAAGAATGAATGAATGAGTGAATAAAAATGATTTTTTTTCGTTAAATAATTTCTAAGTATAAAACACAGTGATATGGGCTGGAGATACAAATGGCCTTGAGGAGCTCCCATAGTAGGGAGGTGAACAGTCTGTGGATTGTAGAGTACAAGATCAAAACATATGGTGATAAACTTCTTTATGTCATTTTCATTGGCAAAACCAAATCTGGTTCTGATATTGAATCATATGACAGCACCAAACATGGGTTTATAGATTTGGTTTCCTAGTTTCTTCAGGAGTTATGGCTGCAAGACCCTCAGTAACAGCTTCCAGGTCCCAAAGGTTGCTTCCCTGGATGATGTTTGGGGGACTGAGCTAGAAAAGGCTTGGGGAGCTGTTGGGGCACTGCTGTTTCCAAAGATGTTGGGCTTAAGCTCCATGAGCTCATCTCTAATATTCACCAGGATTTGAAGGGAAGTAGTAGTCAAAATAGTGGTGGATATTTGATCCACTTCTCACATACTAGTCTCTGTCCTAGGATCCAGGATCAAACCAAATAATGTAGGTGATCTGCTTTCTCAAGGAAAATGCCAATCATTATTTATGGGATCATAGGATCCCATGTGGAGAAGAGACTTGAGAAGACAGCTAGTTACAAATAAGACAACTGAGGCTCACAGTCACAAGATAATAACAAGCATCAAAGCTGAGCTCTGAGTCCATGTTCTCTGATGTCAAGGCAGAACTCTTCACTGGACTATAGGACCTCGCCATCTGTTATATCATTTGCGGGTCTACCAGCCTGGGTTACTCCCATTCACCCACCACACAGCTGCCAAAGTGAGCATTCCTAAAGTATAGTTTGATAATGTTATCTGTAGTTCAAGAAACTTCAGTAGTTCCCATTCCCTCTGAGATAAAATACTAATTCCTCTTTTTGTCATCTAAAACCCTGATTGGATTTAACTGTCATTAGCACTCTCTATTACAGCCCAATTGAGAACTTGCTCTACTGGGTATTTATTTTGTTCCTATCTTGTATTTCCTTATTTGTGTGAACATATAAAGCCTTTAATATATGCTCCTAGAAGGCAGAACTAGCTCTATTTTGTCCTTGAATCTTTAGTGTTAGTATAGGGCCTGACATACAGTAGAAACTTAATAAATGCTTGTTGATTGATTGTTCTCCCAACTCCCTTGAGTAAATAATGAAGGCCATGCCTTCTTCATAAAGACTGAGATTATCTGTAAGAATTCCCTCAATTTCCCTCCAGATTTTTTTAATTTCCCTGCCTTTATCCATCATCTCCTTTCTTTCTGTTTCTGTAGAAGTGTTCTTCCTTTCTTCTTCACCCCTATCTTATATGGCACGATGGCTCTTCTTGCCAGGGCAGTCCTTTCTATCTACCCATCTTCTCCAGCAGAGCACTCATTCTTACTCTTTCTGTGTCTACCAGCTGTTTCCCTACTGCCAGAAACATGTCTCATATATCCAATCCTCAGAACTCCTCATTTGATCTACTCATCCCTGCTAACCGTTGTTCCATATCTTTCCTGTCTTTTGTGACTGAGGAGGAGGCTGTCAATGGTCACTTCCTCTGCTTCCTGTCCTTTCATTCATCCTCTCTTTTGGTCAGCTTCTGACCTCCTCAAGCAAGCACAACTCAGTGATTTCTTAATCACCAAATAGAATGGACTTTTCAAAGTCTTCATTTTTCTTGATCTTTCTACAGCCATTGGTCCTGTTGCTCAGCCCTGTCTCCACTGTACTTTTTCTTTCTCTAGTTTTTGTGACTATCACTCACTTCTACTTCTCCTCCCATCTATCCGACCATTCCTTCTCATTCTCTCTTGCTGGAGATACCTACTAACTAACTGTAGGTATACCCCATTATTCTTCCTCGGCCTTTCTTCTCTTTTCTCTCCGGTCAAATTCCTCTCTAATTCTATTTCCCTTGGCTATGTTTTTCATTCCATTCAATGGACAGCTTTATGCTGATGATTGCTCAACTTATTCAGCCCTAACTTTTCCACCCACCTCCAATCTCCCATCTCCAGCTGCCTCTAAGAGATCTCAAATTGGATCCCAAAACTGAAACCATTATCTTTCTCCCTCAACCCTCCCTGCTTCCAGTCTTGTCTGTTTCCTTGAGGGTACCAGCATCCTCTCAGAGGGAAAAAGGAACAATACAGCCTACATGAGGTATCAGGGGCCAAGCTAAGCACTTCTTACAAATATTAACATATTCACCCAGGCCATTCACCCAGAATGACCCAGATGTCATCCAAGAGCAGGTAGGCTCATGCCACTTCTCCTCTGTTCAACAAACTCCTCAGGGTTCCTATCAATCTCCACATTGCCTAGTGAAAAGTCAGATCATATGATCTGACCTCAACATTATAGCCCCATTGACTTAAAATCAAAAGAAGCCGGAAAGTCATCTTGTCTAACCTTCTCATTTTACAGATGAGGACGTTGAAGCTCAGAGATGTTAAAGACCCTGCTTAAAATCATGCATTTGGAAAAAGCGGCAGACCCAGCATTCAAATCAATCATCTTTGTCTCTAGAACCCTGGACCAGATAATCTACCACAAGCATGGCAGGCTGGAATCAGCCACAGAAGGAAAATCCACCAAAAGGGGATCATTTATTTCTGTTCATCATTGAAATTTTCCTGGAAAGACCTGAGTTCAAATGTGGCCTTAGATACTTAATGCTTGTGTAACCCTGGGCAAGTCACTTAACCCCAATTGCCTTGGCAAAGAAATAAATAAATAAAGTTTCCTAGAGGAAAAAGCTTATCCTTATTCATAATAGATCATAAACATGTCAGACCTTTTATGCATGGAAATATCTAGGGTATAAGATATACTGGGGAAAAGATCCAATGAACTTGGGGCCTGAACTATCAGGGGAAATGTGAGGTGGAAGTCAAAGGGAAGGGAAAGGTCATGTCCAAACTTTTAAGAGCAGCCCTTGTAAAGTCTAGCTAAATGATCTTCCTCCTGGTCTGTCTCCCAAAGAGAAGGCTCAGCCTCTGGAGTGAATGAACTGAGCAGACCACGTGGTCCAAGGCAAGCTGTGGAAAGCTTAGCAAATGAAATCACCCAGACAACATTCTGGAGAGTTATGTCTCTGTAGCGGAAGCTTGTTTATGGAAAAACAAGCTTGGGGGATTGGCTCTTAGTGGGCACGTTGAGTCCCCTGCCAGGCTCTGCCCATCCATCGGTTTCCCTTCCACAAAGTGTCGCTTGTCCTAGACAGCAAAGTCCTTGCTTTAGGGCTACACAAGTCGGGCTTGAAGGTTTGGCCTAGGTCCTTTGGCCTTCACTTCCCCATCTCCATTCCTTACTGAACGACTTTTCTGAAATATACCCTAAAGCTTCATGGATTCTTGTAGCTCCCGGGTAGAGGAAGCCAAGAAACACACTGAGGTGGTGCTGGCTGGAGTCAGAAGAAAGGGGGGAGGAATGAAGTACAGGGAGGGGGAATAAGTGGCTAGAAAAGATTTTGCTGCCTGAATATTCCATTCTCTCAGCCCATCCAAGAGCACGAATCAACCTCAGCCCTGGCAAAGCTTGTTCTCCCCTTCAATGTTCAGAAAGAAGCAAAACGAGGGGACCATCAGAAGTAGAGTAGTTGAAAAAGCTATGTCCAAGTTGTGTTTTCTTCTCAATTGCCATCAGGAGAAACCAATTAACTTGGATGCTTTTGTTCTGCCCTGAATTCAGAGCCTTCTCCTGGCATCCTGATCTACATCTGGCCACTGGCCCCCGGAT
Source organism: Sminthopsis crassicaudata (assembly GCF_048593235.1). Lineage (NCBI taxonomy): Eukaryota > Metazoa > Chordata > Mammalia > Dasyuromorphia > Dasyuridae > Sminthopsis > Sminthopsis crassicaudata. The sequence continues at coordinate 20,904,140 of NC_133621.1, read as the reverse complement.
GGATCTGGAAATAAAGTGAAGGGGGGTAACCTTGCCCAGCCCTCTCTCACTTGCCTGTCATGACATTAACAGTCTGATGTCATGGCCCTCATAGAGGAACAAACGACAACATTCACATTCTGTGACTAGGATCCAGCACTTACATATGAGGCTCCAGGTCCTCACTTTAGGGGGATGCATCAAATCACAGTTTGGTAGCATCAAAAGGGAGGATTTGTGCTAGTGGTCTGGCGGCAGAACATACATACAGGAGGAAAGGGAACGGGGCACCGGAGTAGGAGCCAAGAATAGAGGGGAGAGGGAAAAAAGCAGAGTCTTTGTCCTTACATGTGGAGAGCAGGAGGGGAAGGAAAAGGTGACGTATGTAATAACCACAATAAAACAGGAACCCATTAAGTATTTGATTTTTTTCCCCCTTCAGTACAGGCTTTCCTAACTTTTGTTGATGTTGTGGGTCCCTGAGAAGCCAAGGGAAGCCCTTCTCAAAATGTTTTTAAATACATAAGAGAAAATTCATAGGATTCCAAAGGAAACCAATCACATTAAAATAAATATGTTCTGTTCTTTTCCCATGGAAGTTCACGGACCCCTGCAACTTTCTCTGAAGATCCTTGGTGAAGAGCCCCTGGCTGTTGCATGTTGGGTAAATGAATATAGGTATCATCCCTATATAACTTAAAGGCTCAAAGAGCCATATATATATATATATATATATATATATATATATAAAAAGAAAAAACCAGAACTTCATTACCTATTGCATAAGAGAACCCAAATAGAATTGCCTAAGAGATTCAAGGAGAAGGATTTACTTAGGATCCTAGATCTGGAATTATAAGGGACCTCAGAGGCCATCTAGGCTAACCTTCCATTTAAAGTATAAAGGACAGAGACCCAGAGAAAGCAACTTGCCAGAAATCACAAGGAGTAACAGACAAAGGGAAATTTGGACCCAGATCCTCTAATATCAGATATGTTGTTTTTTTTTTTCCTCCTTAGTGGACCACCCTGAGGATTGGGGAAGGGGATGGCAGTAGAGAGAAGAGCATTAGGAAAGAACTGAAAATAAAAAGGAAATTGCCTTAGCATTGACATAATTAATAATAATAATAACTAATATTTATAAATATTATCTCATTTTATCCTTATAACAACTATGAGAGCTAGGTGCTATTATTAACTCCATTTTATAGTTGAGGAAATTGAGACAGGTCTCAGAGGTTAAATGAACTGCCCAGAATCATATCTGGTAAGTGTCTGAGATTGGATTTGAATTCATGACTCTATTCATTGCACCAAGTACTAATCTCAAAAGAGAAGAAAGAGTAAATAGGGAAAGAGTATATCAGTGGGCTTTGGGACAAAGATAAGGGTAAGGCAAGGTTAAACTAAGCATGGAAGGAAGAGAGGCTAGGATTAGAAGGGGAGACAGAGAATGTTTCCCAGGTATCCTCTCTATACTTTATCTGTAAATGTTTGTTTGGTGTTGGCTTTTCCATCAGACTCTGAGCTCTTTGAAACTAAGAACTGTCTTTGCCTTTCCTTCCCTACCTCAGTGCTTATCACAGTGCCTGGTACACAGCAGGTGCCTAATAAATGCTTCTTCCTTTGACTGGACTCCTCATTGGCACCTATAATGCTTGAAAGAGCTCACAGAGAACTAAGGCTAGAAAGGTCATTTGGAGCCTCCTTAGAAGGAGCCAGAGGTGAATGAATCCCCTGCTATCCCAGCTGCTACGAAGGATTGAGTAGACCGCTGAAGAGTTTTGAGCTTGTGCCATAGAATACACAATTATGCATTAGAAGAGTCATTGGAAGGTTTTCAATGTCTAAAGCCTATAGAAAGAGCATGCGTTTTATAGTCAGAGGACCCAGGTTCAAATCTTTCCTCTTCTGGCACTTCTTGATTTCCCTCTTACAAATCCCATAACCATTCCGGGGCTTACTTCCGCATCTATAAAATGAGGGTTTGGAAAAGAAAGTCTTCAGGGTCCCTTCCAGCTCCGGATCTATGATCCCATTAATTACTGGGTTGCGTTCCCACTTCATGGAAGCTCTACACCTTTTTTGGATGTAGAAGGGGGCAGGAAAAAATCAACAACCTTGTTCTGTCCTCTGCCCCAGAGCTTAGAAGCTTAATTAATAGCCCGGGACATTCCTAGGGCTGGGGCAAGGCAAGAGCAGGGTGGAAGCTGTTATGTAAGCAGCAGGATTCCTGCTTATTCAAGCTTTGCCTCCCCTTCCCCCAACCCCCTTTCAGCAGCTGAGCATGCAGCTTGAAGCTGGAGATGGGTGGAGCAGCATGTGAAGAGCCCACTGGGTCCATGTGTGTGGGCAGAAAGGGGGTTCTCTGAGCCCACTGGCAAACACATGGGGAGACAGAGAAGGGGGAGAGGGAGCTCTCAGGGCCTAAATTCTTCCACTACCACAGAAAGTCTGACAGGGAGTGGCCACCACTGGGGCAGGCCCTTCTCCCTCTTCTTTTTCATTTGGTGGGATAGCTATCTTTCTGTTTCTGGAGAAAGGACTCCCTGGCTGGGGGTAAGCTGAGCAAGCTATTCCCCTCCCCACCACAGTCTTTAGAGAAAGCTGCTCGATGGGGGCCAGCCAGATCATAATCATAACCCACATTTCTATTATATTTTAGAGTTTATGAAGTATTTTCTTTACAACCACCCCCTGTGGTAGCAGAGGCCATAGCGAGCTAAAACCTGAAACAATATACAGTTGAGCTCTGGTGAGGGGGAACAGCTCTGAAAACAATCCTCCCATAAGTCTCCCTCCCCATGTTCTGAAGCATCCTTGGGAGGTAACAATGAAAGATTGCTGCTGATTGATGGCTGTCCTTTCCTCTCTGTCCCCTTCATCACTAACCATGACCACATCAATCTGACCATTGTTCCTGGATGGGATGTGTTAAACTAGCTCCCTCTGGTCCTCCTTCCTTTGTAAAGGGGGACAGGAGACATATCAGCAGACCACCTGAGATATCATCATTGACATGGAGGACTCTAGGAACCAAGGCAATTAAAGCCTGGAACTTGTGCTTGAAAGAGCTCACAGAGAACTAAAGTCTAGAAAGGTCATTTGGAGCCTCCTTAGAAGGAGCCAGAGGTGAATGAATCCCCTGCCATCGCAGCTGCACAGCCAGAGTGGGTCAGACTGGAGAAATGCCTTTCCCAGAAGCACTCAGGCACCTGTCAGCATCTCTAAAGAGCTTGAGTCAGTACCTAGTCAGCTTCTTGAGGTATCTGGATCTCTGAGCATAAGGCACTCTTGTGTTCACACCATGTGGTAAAGGGAATAGGAAGGACAGGATGAGTGCCATCCTCTTAACCTATCCAAGACCATGTAGGGAAAATGTTGGGACTGGAGTTGGGAAGATCTGAGTTCAAGGGCAGCCACACACTAGCAAGTGTTTCTGGACAAGTCATTTAACCTGTGTATTCAATTTCCTCTTCTGGGGATAATATTATCTACCTGGAATGGTTGTTGCGAGAGTCAAATGAAAATATCAATAAAATGCTTAGCACAATGACTGGCATATAGTATGTATTTAATGATTTTTTTTTTAAAAAAAGCTTTTTATTTTTTAAAAAATATGCAGGGACACTTCTTCCACATTATCCCTTGCAAAACCTTGTGTTCCAATTTTCTCCCCCTTCCCCCATGCCCTCCCCTATTTGGCAAGTAATCCAATATATGCTAAACATGGTAGAAATATATGTTAAATCCAAAATATGCATACATATTTATACAATTATTGTGCTGCACAAGAAAACAAAAAAGAGAAGCAAAATAAAATGCAAGCAAACAACAACAGAGAGAGTGAGGATGCTATGTTCAGTTTCCATAGTCCTCTCTCTAGGTGTAGATGGCTCTCTCCATCACTGAACGATTGGAACTGGTTTGAATCATCTCATGGTTGTAAGGGGAATCGCTTTTATCAGAATAAAATGTTCTGATTAATAGAAGGTTGCCATATATTCCATCTCTGGGTTAACAAACTTTTTTTTTTTTTTTTTTTTTTTTTAGAACCACCACGTAATACAAAAAAATCAAAGAAGTCCTGGGCCTTGAGTGAAACTCACTGTGTCCTGTGAAGAATTTGTGGAAGGACATGGGCAAAGGGCAGCAAAAGAACATTCCATCCTAGGTGGATTGCCATCTGTACTGAGGGATGGAACTTTCAAATCCCAGATCCCAGACACACCGACACATGTAACACCCAAAAAGTCTGCAAAGCACTTTGTGTACATGATCTCATCAGACAGATCTAAGAAGTAGGTGCTATAACACATAGAATTTAAATAGTAGTTAAACATTGGTTATCTTCTTCGAGCAACCCAATAAGGGAGATATTCCAATTTTTAAAATAAATTTTATTTTTTATTACAGCTTTTTATTGACAGAACATATGCAGGGCTAATTTTTCAATATTGACCCTTGCAAAAATTTTTGTTCCAATTTTTCTCCTCCTTCCTTCCACCCCCTCCCTTAGATGGCAGGTAGTCCCATACATGTTAAATATGTATACATATTTATATAATTATCTTGTTGTACAGGAAAGATCGGTTTTAGAAAGAAGGTAAAAATAACCTGAGAAGAACAACAAACGTGCAAGCAAACAGTAACAGAAAGAATGGAAATGTTATGTTGTGGTCCACACTCATTTCCCAGTGTTCTTTCCCTGGGTGTAGCTAGTTCTGTTTGTTACAGATCAATTGGAACTGATTTGGATCCTCTCATTGTTGAAGAAAGTCATGTTCATCAGAGTTGATCCTCATACAGTATTATTGTTGAAGTGTAACGATCTCCTGGTCCTGCTCATTTCAGTTAGCATCAGTTCATGTGTGTCTCTCCAAGCCTGGGAGACATTCCCATTTTACCAAGGAATAAAGTGATGCTGAAAAAGGTTAAATAACTTGCACTGAGGCCACATACTATTATCATTATCCATCAGAGCACTGAGTCTCAGAGGAGTTAAAAATTTTGCTCTATTATTATTTAATAATAAAATGATTTTATTTTAACTATAATTGAATAAGTTAATATAATGAAATGAGATAATTTAATTTATTAAATGACTTAAATAGAAGTTCATGATAACTATAACTGATATTCATGTAGGCTTTAGGACTTGCAAAGTACTCTAAAGACAGTATCTTATTTTTAGCCCCATAATAACCCTGGGAGGTAGGTATAAGGAAAGAGTGGGTCAGAAGGAAGAAATGCCTTGCCCGGTGGCATCTAGGAAGTGTCAGAGTCAGGGTTCTCATTTTGCTCTCTTCAAATTCAAGTCCACCATCTCCTATAGCAGGCTGCCTCTTAAACTTAAAACAATACTGAATCTAATTTTGTCTTTCTTTAGGGATTCAAGAAATACTCAAAAGAGAAGAGCTTGTTCATTAAGTTTCACAAAGTTCTTTCCCCACCCATACTGGAGGGATTGGTGACAGCGAAGGGCAGCCTGTTCTGGAGTCAGTGAACATGACTGGTTTCAAACCCTACTCTCCTGTTTAACCACCTGTGTGATGTTGGAGTCGTCACGGTCACTTTCTGTCTCTGGGACTTAGTTTTCCTAGCTATGCAATGGAATGAATTTGACTGGATGACCTCTAAGGGCTCTAACGCTATGAATCTTAATGTTGTGTGGCTGTCAGGTTGGAAACCACTTCCCTACATGGTACAAGAGTCAAGGGATCTCATGGGAGAAGAGGCAGGAGAGCAAGAAAGCATTCTTAGAAGCACCACATTTGATGTCAGAAAACCTGGGTTCGGATCTCTTGGATGAGAACTCCTGGGAGGCTTTTGGATTTTAGATGCCTATTGACTCATCGATCGCCTTAGTGGTCTCAGGGCATGTCCCATTGCCATTCCTCATCTCAAGGGTGGGAAGGCACTCCTTGGACATCCCTTCCAAGTCTTAGACCTAGGGAGATGGTTATTTGAAAAGGGAGCAGTGGGAGCTGGTCACACAAACAGGAACTGGGGAGAGAGGCAAACAAATAGTGCCCAAGATCATGGGACTCAATGGAAAAGAAAATGGGAAACAGAGAAAGCATGTTGAACTTCAAATCTGGAGAGAAATAAAAGACCTGCATTTGGGAGTCCAAAGATCTGGGTCCCAGCAAGTTTTCTGAATAGTATGGGGCTTTTCTTACTGTGATTTTGGAGGAACTCCACAGTTTCAGGATGTCTGTCTTCTAAATCCACTTCTGCTAAGTGATGAATCAGACTTTCTTTTCCCAGTAGAGACTGAATTAGTAGCAACTTTCCCCCTGTTGTGGTTAAGTAAAGAAAGAATATTCTGCCGATCAATCCTAACCAATAAACCTGGTATCCATCATCTCATCCCTAATTGTTATGGAGGCAACCAAGAGTCCGTTGGTTCCAAACAGGACAGAAAATACTTCTTATTTGCAAACCTCATCTGCTTTGCTACAAATCCAGTAATGTTTGGAGGTTAACTTAACTAGATAATATGTGACAGTGACCACAATCATTATGTGCTCTATCCACTGCACCACCCAGCTGCCACATATAAATATATGCTTAATAAGTATAATAATAATATATAATATTATATAATATGTAAGTATAATATATGCTTCATATGTATATTAAATATATATACTTAATAAAAGTTTATTGACTTGTCTATCAATAAAATTATTCAGTCAATAAATTTACGTGCCTACTATGTGGCAGCTACATAGTGCAGTAAATAGAGGACACGGTTTACAATCAGGAAAACTCATCTTGAGTTCAAATCTGACCTCGGACATTTACTAGTTATGTGACCCTGAGTAAGCCACTTAACCCTGATTGCCTCACTTTCCACATTTGTAAAAAGAGCTGAAGAAGAAAATGATCAACAGCAGGATCTTTGCTGAAGTTCAAATGAGATCACAAAGAGCCAGACATGGTTAAAAAACAACTAAACAACATATAGTACACAGTATACTAACCTCTTAGAATACAGAGAAAGGCAAAGACCATGCCTTCTCTGAAGCATTGTCTAAAGGCATGAAAATAACGATTTGTTATTTATATATGAGGTAGCTGGGAGGCGCAGTGGATAGAGCCCAGGACCTAAAGCCAGGAAAACCTGAATTTATATGTGACCTCAGATTGTGTGAGTCAAAGGCCTGTCTCAGTTTACACTTTTGTAAAATAGAGATGATTACAGCCCCTCCCTCCCACAGTTCTTCAGATGGTTTGTAAATTTCTTAGCTTCCTGTCTGGCACATAGTAGGTATTATATAAATGTTAGCTACTATTATATGCAAACAAGTTATAGTTGAGATACATTGGAAATAATGGATATCTAATCTATCCCTGAAAGCATTCATAGTAAATAATTCTTATTGCAATTTCATTAGTCTTTTGAACTTCCCATGGCTAAATCTTCTCTAGGAATAGCACCTACCCAGCATTATTTGACTAGTTTGTGACAGAGGCAGAACTTGAACCCAGATCTTGACTCAGAGACTAGCTCTCATCAGTAATAAGGATGATAATGATTCACATTTATATAGCCTTGGAGGCTTCACAAAATACTTCATATTCTTTATCTCTCATTTGCTCTGGATAGCCCAGTGAAGTAACTGGTATTTATTATCCCCATTTTATAGAGGGATAAACAGAGGTTTAGAGAAATTAAATGACATGCAACTGGTAAATGTCAAGATTTAAACTTGACTCTTGCTGGCTTCCTGCTTCCCCCGTCTACACCCCCATCCAAGTCTATCTTCTATGTACTGTGTCTGTATTTGGTATATAGCTATTTGTATGCATCTTGTCTCTCCCAATAGAATGTAAGCTCACTGAGGCAGGAACTATTTTTGTTTTATCTTTGAATTTTCAGCTCAGTATCTAACATGTGATTATAACTACTTAACAAATACTGATTGATTGACTGAAACATGAATCCATTATTGAAAAATTTATTAAATATCCCCAGTGCACATACATTGACTGACAAAATCATAAATGGAAATAATCCCTGCCCACAGGGAGTATGCATGCTACCTGGGGAAATCTCCCTGTCCAAGAAACCATAGCTAGTCTTCACATCAGATAATAATACACATATATCGGGACAGCCGAAGACTGCCAAACATGTTCAGCTGTCAGCCTCTTTCCCATCACCCCCTTGGATCAATTCTTGAAATAAATGTTTTAGGCAATTTTAAAAATTCCAATATTCAAGTCAAATTGGATCAGCCTTGCCCCTTGTCTCAGATGCTCTCCTCCTGACACATGACCTTCACTTCACAACACAGAGATTATGGTAACTCATTCCTTTAGGGACTTTCCTCATAAGTCATTTTGTAACTAAAAAAGGAGTAGTTGTCACATCCTGGGTATCTTTGCCTTCAGGGAGAAGAGACAATCTGTGGAAGCCTATTGCAATTATTATAGGGTCCCCGGTTCTTAATATTTATAATAGGGCATTCACACCCCATCTTTCTGAATTCCCTTTTTTTTTTCTTCAGAAGCTTTCAGCGATGGGAAAGAAACCTCTGATACCATGAATATAAACGGGAATATGAGATTTTTCCATGAGAGGTCATGGGGTTGAGAGTGAAAGGCCCCAGGCCAAATAACATCTCAGAAGCTATTAAAAGGACTATTGTGAAATCCACTGGCCTGGAAGTTGGAATGTTGCTCTCGCCTTATCAGTTTGTTGGTGATGAGTGGGCTTCTGTTAAATGCCTGCTTAAAGACTCCACATTCATTTGGGGAACAGTGGCCATGGTGGTGCCCTATAGGTACGTGCCCTGTAGATATCAAATAAATCAATGTGATTAATTTTAGATCACTTCATAGTCCAGTGGCTGGCTTTTAAAAGGTGATATATTTTTTTAATTTTTAAAAAAATATATATTTTTAAAAATATATAGGATTAGATCTGTCCTTGCACTGATGTAACCCAGCCATAGCCAATGAGCAAATCCCCTCTACCAATGCAGAGCTGCTATTAGATTATAAATTCTTCTATTCAATTATAAATTCTTTGAGGATAGGAAGCTGTCTTTTTGCACTTTGTTTTAACCTCCAGAGCTTAGCACAATACCTGGCACACAGGATGGGGTTAATAACTACTTATTGATTAATTATAGCCTTACACAGGATACAAAATAAATCCACATAAATCCTCAGCATTTTTATACATCACCAACAAAATGCAACAGCAAGAGATACAAAGAGAAATTCCATTCCAAACAAATGTTGAGAGTATAAAGTATTTGGGAATCCATCTACCAAAGAATAGTCAGGAATTATATGAGAAAAATTACAAAACACTTGCCACAAAAATAAAGTCAGATTTAAATAATTGGAAAGACATTCAGTGTTCTTGGATAGGCCGAGCGAATATAATAAAGATGACAATACTCACTAAACTAATCTATTTATTTAGTGCTATACCAATCAGACTCCCAAGAAACTATTTTAATGACCTAGAAAAAATAACAACAAAATTCATATGGAAGAATAAAAGGTCGAGAATTGCAAGGGATCTAATGAAAAAAAACTCAGAGGAAGGTGGTCTAAGTGTACCTGATCTAAAGCTATATTATATAACAGTAGTCACCAAAACCATTTGGTATTAGCTAAGAAATAGACCGGTAGATCAGTCTTAGATACAAAGATTAGATACAAAGGACAAAAAAGGGTACATCTATAGCAATCTAATCTTTGACAAACCCAAAGATACCAACATTAGGGATAAAAATTCATTATTTGGAAAAAACTGTTGGGAAAACTGGAAATTAGTATGGCAGAAATTAGATATGGATCCACACTTAACACCATATACCAAGATAAGATGAAAATGGGTCCATGATTTAGGCACAAAGAATGAGATCATAAATAGATTAGAGAAACAGAAATTAGTCCACCTCTCAGACCTGTGGAGGAGGAAGAAATTTATGACCAGAGGAGAACTAGAGATCATTATTGATCACAAAATAGAAGATTTTGATTACATCAAACTAAAAAGTTTCTGTACAAACAATACTAATGCAAACAAGATTAGAAGGGAAGTAACAAATTGGGAAAATATTTTTAAAGTTAAAGGTTCTGACAAAGGTCTCATTTCCAAAATATATAGAGAACTGACCCTAATTTATAAGAAATCAAACCATTTTCCAATTGATAAATGGTCAAAGGATATGAACAGACAATTCTCAGATGATGAAATTGAAACTATATCCACTCATATGAAAGAGTGTTCCAAATCACTACTGATCAGATAAATGCAAATTAAGACAACTCTGAGATACCACTACACACCTGTCAGATTGGCTAAGATGGCAGGAACAAATGATGATGAATGTTGGAGGGGATATGGGAAAACTGGGACACTGATACATTGTTGGTGGAGTTGTGAAAGAATCCAGCCATTCTGGAGAGCAATTTGGAACTATGCCCAAAAAGTTATCAAACTGTGCATACCCTTTGACCCAGCATTGCTGCTATTGGGCTTATATCCCAAAGAATTACTAAAGAGTGGAAAGGGACCTGTATGTGCCAAAATGTTTATTTATGGCAGCTCTTTTTGTTGTAGCTAGAAACTGGAAGTTGAATGGATGTCCATCCATTGGAGAATGGTTGGGTAAATTATGGTATATGAAGGTTATGGAATATTATTGCTCTGTAAGAAATGACCAGCAGGAGGAATACAGAGAGGCCTGGAGAGACTTACATCAACTGATGCTGAGTGAAATGAATAGAACCAGAAGATCGCTGTACACTTCAATGCTGTATGAAGATGTATTCTGATGGAAGTGGAAATCTTCAACATAAAGAAGATCCAACTCACTTCCAGTTGATCAATGATGGATAAAAAAACTGCACCCAGAGAAGAAACACTGGGAAGTGAATGTAAATTGTTAGCACTACTGTCTCTCTACCCAGGTTACTTATACCTTCGGAATCTAATACTTAATGTGCAACAAGAAAATGGTATTTACACACATATATTGTATCTAGGTTTTATTGTAACACATGTAAAATGTATGGGATTGCCTGTCATCGGGGGGAGGGAATGGAGGGAGGGGGGAGATAATTTGGAAAAATGAATACAAGGGATAATATTTTTTAAATTACTCATGTATATATACTGTGGAAAAAAATTCTAAAGAAAAAAAAAAAAAAGAAAAAAATTATAGCCTTACAGAATTGCCTGGAGATACTAAATATATGGAGGTATTGGTTTATGTAGGATCTCACAGTCAGTAAGTGCCAGAGAAGAGACTTGAACTCAGGTCTTCTTGACTTCAAAGACTGTTCTCTACCCATTATCCTCAAGGCTGTCCATTATCATTTAAATAACACTCTACAATTTGTAAAGCACTCTGAGAATATCCTGCATTCATCATCTCATTAACTCTGTGAGGAAAGTTAATTCAGAATTATTATCTCTAGCTTACATGTGAGGAAATGGAGGCAGATAAGTGACAGATCGACTGCTAAAATAATCTAGGAGTCAGGAAAAAAATAACAACAACAATAACTAGCATTTGTAAAACTCTTCAAGGTTTGCAGAAGCACTGCACATATGTTACTTCATTTGATCAGGAAGAGCTGAATTCAGACCTTCTGTGATCTTGTCACTTAATCGATTTCAGCCTCAGTTTCCTCATCCATGAAATATTAGTAGGGTTAATGTGAAAATTAGAGGGGATAATGTATCCAATGCTTTGCAGATTTAAAGCACTATATAACTACTTCCAGTTATTATGTTACTTGCCTGGAATCATATGGCTAGGAAGTATTAGAGACAGACTTTGTAACCAGGTCTTCCTGACTGACTGTATCAGTCTCTGTGCTACTCTGTTACACCTGAACAGTTGGTTGTTGTCCTTTGTTCTCAAAGAGAATCAAAATAACATCCCTATGTTAGAATCAAGTGTCTGGCTGTCACTGATCAGATCAATATGAGCTCAGAATGCTCTGCCACAGGTCAGACACAAATAGTCCCTGTGAACATTTGGAGTGCATTCTCTAACTTTGCATCTCACATTTCTTCTGAGATAAGTCAGTTCTTCTTTGCCCATAGAGCACAGCGCCTTTTCTGATGAGGGTAAGCCATGCTGGTCAGTGTCATAAATATAATCAAGTCTAAAGCTTTTAAGAGAGAACTTGAGTTCTTGTATCTTGTATCGCTTTTTCTGACTATCTTGTGAGGGTTTGCCCTGTGTGAGTTCTCCACAAAATAATCTTTCTGGCAAGCATACATTGGGCACACCTGAATAACAACGGGGACAGGCATTAAGGGATCATAGTCTCTGAGGGGAAAGACCTAAATAAAAGGTCAATATTTCTTGTTTTTTTTATCTTTTCTTCTTTGTTTCTTTTGTCTATCCCACTTTTCATTCCCCATTCCCTTGTTCTCTATTTTGCTTGGGGTGGAGCAGATTTTCAATTACTAAACAAACTTCTTATAACACGTGTTCAAAGTGCTTTCTCCAAAGACCCAATCTTTGACCTTTGGTAAAAAGCTTTTCCCAGTCCTCAGTAAACTTATCACCTTCCATTTATCTGGCTTCTTCAAACATAAAGAGAAATATTTGCTATTCTATAATTTAACCATTTTTTCTGGAGGGTCTGAGATTTGTTCAGAATTATATATTTAGTATGTATCAGGTAAAGGTGAATCTCTAGATTTTTTGACTATCCAATGCTTCAGGCTTCTGTTCTCTTTTTTAGGCACCACTCCTGACTCTCCATACTTTCTCCATGATGTCACAGCGGCCTTCTTGCTCTGGAAGTCTGTTCTGCTCTTTTAGCCCATTCCTCTAGTTGATTCCTCCATTTTAATCAAAGTGCTCAGGTCATCCACATCTTCACTTCTCTCCAAGCTTTGTTCCTGCTTCTCCAAATTTCTGTACCATATTTCACAAATAAGAGTACCTACTCCTTCCCCTTTCTTTCCCCCTTTTCATCTTCCCTTGAGATGTCATCTTCCCATTAGAATATAGGCTTCTTGAAGGCAGACTATTTTTCTGCTTGTCTTTATATTTTCAGTACTTAACACAGTGCCTGGCACATAGTCAGTGCTTAACAAATGCAAATTGATTTAACTGGCTTCTTATAGTAGATGCTTTATGCCTTAAATTGGCAGGTCAGACTGTTTGACTTGGAAAGGATGAGATCTAGCCTTTTATACCTACTGGCTACTGTGTGACTATGGGCAAGTCATTCAATCTCTCTGAGTTTTTCTAATACTTTAAACTTACAAGTTATAAACAGGAGCTTTAAAGTTTGAAGTTTGGAGCTGCTTCCCTAAGGAAAGCCCTGACTAGGACTAAGGGCTTTTCTTTCCTCCATAAATTCACCATTTCTCATTTCCTGCACTCAGCTGGCAAAACTGATCAGCTAATCCATTTTCATGGTGTAGATAGCATATTTGCAATCAAAAGAAATTAATGCCAAAGGAATATGCTAATATTAAGAATTTCAGGCACCTGGACAGGCAGGTAAAAGAAAGAAAGCAGGTGCTAACAAGAGAATCTCTTGATGCATTTAAAATAAGATTGTATAGGTGGACATCTACTTTCTCTAAACATTATGATTAGTCAAGCCTTGAAAGAAAATATGTTTGAAAGTCTTTAATTTCTCTCCTTAACCATTGAGTAATTGAAGAGTAAGGATTTGTCAGAGAGGAGAAGAAAAAGATTATAGAAGGAAAAAAGAGAATTTGGGGATATCTAACTGAAAGGGAAAAATCAGGTAGCAATTTGAAGCAACCTCACTGAATCATGAATCACATGAATCATGAGACAAGAATCATTCAAAGAATTCTGAAGGTTTTGGAGATTTCAGGAAATAAGTTTCTACAAAATAAAGTCAAGGATTAACTGCCAATTTAAGGCTGTAGAAAGATTCAATCCTTGAATGACATCAAAATGGATGAATGAGGAGGGAAATTAGGCAACTCTGCTCAGGAAAGGGCCTTACAAATTTCACTGAAATAGAGGATTAGATAAGATGGGGAGAGAGTTCTTTAATTAAGAAGGTAGCTGCCATCTAGGGGAGGGGATGGAGGAAAGGAGGGGAAAAATTCGGAACAGAAGGGAGTACAAGGGATAATGTTGTAAAAAAAAAATTATCTATGCATATGTATTGTCAAAAAATGTTATAATTATAAAATTAATTTTAAAAAAGAGTAGTTAAAAATAATAATAAATTAAGCATTCCTTGCTTGCACTAAAAAAAAAATTAAGAAGGTAGGTTCTATTCTTATCCTTTAGATTGAAAATGAAAGAGTGAAAGAAAATAAAATGAATTTATAGTTGAGGATTGAGTATGGTAACAGGAAGGCGATGGAAACATGGAGAGGAAACTGGGTTCAGGTTAGTGTAAATAAAGCAAACCGCAAAGATAAAATGCTGACTTAAAAAAGTTAAATTTACATGTCTTCTTTCATGGAAGAAATTTAGAGGAAGAAAATACAGTTAAAACTCTAAATGTGAATGGGTTGTTGTCACTAACAAAAGGAAAAGTATTAAAGTTATGGATGAGGAAATAAAATTCAGTAATTGATTCATACTGGAAATATGTTTTTAAAAATTAATACAGAGAGAGAAAGAAAGAGAGAGAAAGGAAGGGAGTGAAGGAAAGAAGGAAGGAAGGATGGATGGAGAGAGAAAAGGAAGGGAGAGAGAGAAGATATAACAGTATAATCCATCAAGTAACTCTGAAAAAAGTTATACTTGTGATCTCAGCTAACAATAAATAATGAGGAGAGAAAAACAGATAAACTACATTATGTTAAAAGGCACCACTAATGATAAAAATATAGCAATAGTAAATATATCTCCATCAAATACTGCAACATCTAAGTTCTTAACATAGAATTTATGCAAGTAGCAAGAGAACATTGATAAAACATTAAAATTAGAAGACTTCAATATTTATTTTCCGGAACTAGATAAATAAGAAAGATAAACAAAAAAGAAAATATAGAGCTAAATGAAATGATGAAAATAAACAAGATTTGATTGATCTATAGAATCTGTTGAAAGAGATTATCAAAGAATATATATTTCTTAGCTTCCCACATTATATAAGCAAAAAAATAATAATTATGTGGTCTGGCATAAACAAATGTAAAATAATAGACATACTGAACACCTACTTTTCAGATGACAGAAAAAAAAAGTGAATGAATAAAAACTAATCAAGAGACACAGGCCTAAATGGACACTAAATAACAGCACCTTAAATAATAAATGAGTCAAAGAACACATCATTAAAACAATGAATAATTGTCTTAAAGTTAATGATGATAATGAAACAGCACACTCAGCATTACAGTATGCAGTAAAAATCAGTCTTTAGAGAAAGAAAAATGGAAAAATCATTCATAAACATGGAGGAAATAAAGAAGAACTATAAAAATCTAATAAATACTATGTATGTTAACTTTGAGAATTGACAGAGAAATAATGATTAACTACAAAAATGTAGCCTATCCAAATTAACATGTAACTGTCCAAGTTGTCCTGCTTGTTCATAATTCCTTCTGGCCTTCTTCGCTCTCTTCTATATATTAATTTCTAAAAAGATGTCTTCAATGATCTTCTTTTCTTTTTGTCAACCCTATTCCAAGTTCTCCTGCTGCACCAACCACATAACCTCCATTGAAAAAAAAAAAAAAAAGAAAAGAAAACTCTTATAATACATACGTATAGACAATAAAATAAATTCCCATGTTGACCATAAGAGGACCTGACTCCAAATTTACTCCCTGTTGTGTGCTGTTTATATGAACTTGGACAAGTCACTTAAGTAAGACTTGAGAAGGACCCCTTAATTTCCCTTTCATTTTTCTGCCGTTAAATAAATCAACTATCCTATGAGCAAATTGAGGATGTGGGAGGCAGAAAACATATAGTATGTCCAAAACATCATATCTTCCCATGTTTTAATCATTCTGAGCCATATTTCATATAGTTTCCCTAGATTCAATGCAGTTCCTCTCAGAAAGCCACAATTGTATGGGCAGCTTCAAAATGACTCCCCTCTAGTGGTCAATGGAGACAATGCAGTTTTTCTTTTTTCTTTTCTTTTTAGAATTTATTTTTAATAATATTTTATTTTTCCCCAGTTACATGTGAAGACAAGATTTAGCATTCATTTTTACAAAGTTTTTGAATTTCAATTTTTTTCCTTCCCTACTCTCCCCTCTTCCTAAAATGGCAAACAATTTGATATGTTATACATATGCTAGCATGTAAAACATATTTATACATTAGTCACAGTTGTGAAAGAAGAAACAGATCAAAAGGAGAAAAACCACAAAAAGGGATAAAGTGGAAAAACTATGCTTCAATCCGCATCCAGAATCAATCAATTCTTTATCTGCATGTGAATAGCATTCCCCTCAGTGAGTTGACAATGCTGTTTTTTCAGAAGTTTTCTACAGAGAGGGGGCCACCAGATCGCTCACTGCAGAGAAATCTGGGCCTGAAGTCAGGAAGCACTTCTATTAACTTCTATTTACTATAATTTACTAGAGATGGAAATGGCAAACCATTCCAGTGTCTTTGCTCAGAAATCCACTTGGACATCATGAGTATAATACGGTCCACAGAGTCACAAAGAGTTAGACACAATTGAACAACAGCAATTCTACCCAGATAACATAGTGACTGTGATGGGATCCCCTCCTAACAACTTGAATATAAGAAAAACAATAGCAATAACAATAACAATAGCTAGCATTTACAAAGCACAAATGTTTTACAGAGATTATCTTGCTTGTTCATTAAAACAACCCTGGCATGTCAGTACTATTATTATCCCCATTTAACAAATGAGGAAATTGAGGCAGACAGAAATTGAGTGACTTGCCCAGGGTCTCACAACTTTAAAAATATCTGAGACTAGATCTTGCTGACTTGAGATGCAGCACTCTATTTATTGCCCCACACCTAGAATATAGTGTCCCTACTAGGATATATGGGGCACTCTGTCTTTGGAGAAATGAATAATGACAATCAGCTTTTCTGTAGGCTTAAAGAAACCAGAACAATGACAAATGTGGGCTGCTTGGGCAGTAATCCAAGGACCACTTGCAATTTATACTTGTGTCAAGCTTATTGTTTTATCTATCATGCATCTTCCCTGTTGGAGAGGTCTTCCCCAACTTCTCTTCATTCTAGTGCCTTTAGTAATTATTTCCTATTATGTTATATGTAGCTTGCTTTGTCCAAGAGTCTCTTCTGTGAGATTAAGTGTCCATATTGTCTCTTCTGTGAGATTAAGCTACTTGAGGACAGGGAGTGTCTTTTGTCTCATTTTGTATCCTCAACACTTAGCACAGTGCCAGGCACTTAATAAATGTCTGTTGGTGGATGAATTGACTGTGCTGGTTTTCATGATTATCTTTGTAACTCTAGAGCCCAGCATGGCCTGTGTACATATGCTTAATAAATATTCAGCCTATTAGTCCGGCTCCTGGTTGTGCTAAGTGACAAAAGCAGGGCCTCTGACTTTGACTCCATTTGTCTTTTTCTGACGAATAGCCTCTGCTAGAGTGTTTGCGAGACAACTGAAAGATGCTTCACATGTGCTCCCGAGCACATTCCGTGCCTCATCTCTGTGGCCCAGTTCCTGTTATCCTTCAAAAATAGGCCACGTTTGGGGTGCTGCGCAATCAACAGGAGTGGAAAGTTGGCTCCCAGGCTTGTTTAAACAAAGTTCCCCGAGAAGCTTGCTGGCAGGTGTTTCCAGAGTTCTTGGAGTATAATTCTTTGGATAGGATGGATGCCAATGTACATAGCAACTGGGGAAAGGAGAAAAAAAAGTGTTTTCCTTTCCCGCAGTGGAGACAGTACAGAACTTTAGATGCAAAATCATATATTCAGCTCTGAGGCTTGTTTTGGCTCTGGGTCAAAAACCATAGGATAATAAAGCCTAGTATCTTCCTGCATGTGGTTCAGGAGAGCTTTAGAACAGGAACAAGCCCACTGGTTGACAGCAAGAATCCCAGAAGCCTGCAGTCTCAAGGATGGAAGGGACCTTGGGGACCAACTAGTTCAACCCATTGAGTCCAATCCAAATCAAGACTTCATTTTGGACAAAGTGCCTGTCTTGGACCTCCGTTACCTGAAATCTCCTTATTCGAGCACTCGAGTTAACTCTAGCATGAAATAAGGCCAGAGGACTGAGAAAGAAACCTTTTATTAGAACAAAGGAAAAGCAGAATTCACTCATCAATTAATTTATTTTTGCTTTGTCCTTTAGGCTTTGATATTGATTTAACACACTCCCAAGTCTTATTTTCTAAAATTCAAATCTGGGATAGATTTAAAAATGATGAGTTGATGATTCTTTTCTTGACATTTGAGCCAATGCTTATTTGTGCTTCAAAATGAGAACTTCTGTTCATCACATTAAACCTTGAATTAGTATGACAGTGATCCAAGAGAGAAAGAAGCAGCCTAGCTTTTCCCTTTGTCTTCCCTTTCTCTTTCTCCTTACTCCTAAACCCAAGGTGAATAAATTAAATTAAAGAAAAAAGTTTTTTTAAAAAGTTAAAAAATTAAAGAAAAAAAAACTACCAACTGCTAAGAAGTTGGCTGAAGCTTTTAATGGAAATTTCAAGATCACAATAGGGATGGAGAACTGAAAAACTGCTGGGTTTAGTGTATGTAAAAGGTGCCTAATAAATGCTTATTGATTGACTGGGATTTTGGAGTCAAAAAGTCCCAAATTCAGCCTCAGAAACTTAGTATTTGCATACCCATGGACAGCTAAGTAGCACAGTGGAAAGAGCACTGGGCCTAGAATTAGGAAGACTCATTTTTCTGAATTTAAATCAGTCTCAGATACTTATTAATTTGTAAGTTGGATCATGACATCAGAGAGGTGATCCCATAACATGCAAGTGAATGGGATTTAAGTAAAGAGTCTGTAAAACGGGGAGAGGGAATAATAACATTTGGCTTCTATGGTTATTATGAGGAGAAAAATAAAATGATATTTGTGAAGAACTTTGTAAACCTTAGCTAGAAGTAGTAGTAATTTCAATTAGGTCATTAGAATTGTGATTAGGTTGGAAATGACTTTTTATTCTTTTCCCTTCTTATTTTCTGCCAATTTGTGTATTTTTAAATAATAATTAGCATTATAATAACTTTGCCTTCTCTTGACCAGGGCTCAGAAGAATTGGGGTGGGGAAAACAAAGTGAATTTCAATAGACAGAGATAATAATGAAACCACTAGTGATCCAGTTAGGATATTAGATATTATTATGGACTTAGTATCTACAAGGTAGATAACTATCTATCTTGTATAAAAGTAGTTTAGAGCCATATTTTGAGGGCATTAAAAGTCAGCCTGAAGAGTTTGTATTTTATGAGTTGGGTCATATGGAGAACCACTAGAATAATGATAATGACAATAATAGGTGAGGTTATTATAGAATGGCATAACTATATAAAATGAGATCAGGACAGTTAGGTATAGCAGATAGAGCACTAGCTTTTGAGTCAAGAGTATCTGAATTTAAATCTAACCGCTGGCACTTAACTAATTGTGTGATCCTGGGCAAGTCACATAACCCCAATTGTCTCCCCCCCAAATGTATGTCTGTATGTGATGAGATTATATTTGTAAAACACTTTATAAAGCTTAATGTTCTACATAAATACTAGTTATTATATAGAGTTTTCAGATGTGCAAAGATCATATTTGCAAATGTATCTCATTTTATTCACACAACAATCTTGAGAAGAGGGTGCTATTATCTGTAATATTCTTCTCTAAAACATAATCTTCTCTGAGAGCAGGTTTATTGGAGGGCTTTTGGGGAGCAGCCTTAGTTTCAGCTCAATGTAATAATCACCTCAAATTCAGTTAGGAGTTAAAGTCAAAATCCTTTACTGTCTTTTTCCAAGTCTTGTTTCCTTCACTTGAGGCTTGGCTGGTTTTCTGGAGGCCTTCTGGATCTTGGTTTCAGTGTTCTCCACAGGACAGCCTGCCACCACTTCTCTGTCTTCCTTCATTCTGCCTGACTGCCATCTCTGACTTGTGAATCTCCTTGACTGAATCCTGACTTCTGAATTTCCCAGAGTCCTCTTTGGCTTCTTGCTTATATACTGGGCACTGAGTATATTCTAATCATTACATCACTAGGAAACCATTATTTGTTGTAGGATTAAATCAATGCTAAATTAGATTTAACCATTGTCTTCTCAATTCCACTTAGTATCTTGTTTCAAGTTCTGCCCCATAACATCTCCTTGTAGGATCAGATCAATCATACTGAACCGTGCTAAATTAGATAATTATTGTCTCTATCAATTCCACTGTCTTAGTACCTTGTAAGAATCATAACATCTCCCCTTTCTTTTGATTTTGAACATAAGTGGCCATGACCTCCCTGACTTCTCAAGGAGGTGAGAACTCCAAAAAAGAAGGTGATCACTCCTTCCTTGACTGCTCAAAAAAGAAGTGAAAACACCATAAAAAGAATGTGATCATTCCCTCCCTGACATCTCAGGAAGTAAGATGAAAACACCAAAGGAAATGGGAAATCAAATCAGATTAGCAGATTTCTGAAGGAGGTCACTTGAAGCAGGTATACATAAATCCATCAATATGGGAGACATTACACATAATTACATAAATTACATAAGCATGTAGTAATAAAGGCTAATTGTTGTGTAACAAGTAACATGAATCAGGATGAGGATCAAGATGAGGATTTATACATGTCCATAAGTCCTAGAAATATTCCAAAGGAATCTATTGTCCATTAATTCATATGCCAGGAATCCAATTATTACTACAATTTTTGAAGTCCTGCAACAGTGTTACCTTGTGTTAGGGAATCCAATGATTCCTGATGGTTTTCAAGTCCTGCAACAGTCTTATCTTGTGTTAGGGAATCCAATGATTCCTGCTGGTTTTCAAGTCATGCAACAGTCTTATCTTGTATTAGGGATTCCTTCTGGTTTTCAAGTCCTGCAACAGTCTTATTTTGTGTTAGGGAATCCAGTAATTCCTGCTGGTTTTCAAGTCTTACAACAGTGTTATCTTGTGTTAGGAAATCCAATGATTCCTACTGGTTTTCAAATCCTGCAACAGTCTTTGTCAACAACTTTTCATCTCAAAGAATTCATAATTCCTTCTGGATTTCAAGTCCTGCAACAGTCTTATCTTGTGTTAGGGTATCCAACGATTCCTGCTTGTTTTCAAGTCCTGCAACAGTCTTATCTTGTGTTAGGGAATCCAAGGATTCCTTCTGGTTTTCAAGTCCTGCAACAGTGTTATCTTGTGTTAGGAAATCCAATGATTCCTACTGGTTTTCAAATCCTGCACAGTCTTTATCAACAATTTTTCATCTCAAAGAATCCAATGATTCCTTCTGGTTTTCAAGTCCTGCAACAGTGTTATCTTGTGTTAGGGAATCCAATGATTCCTACTGGTTTTCAAATCCTGCACAGTCTTATTTTTCATCTCAAAGAATCCAATGATTTCTTGTGGTTTTCAAATCCTGCAACAGTCTTTGTCAACAACTTTTCATCTCAAAGAATTCATAATTCCTTCTGGTTTTCAAGTCCTGCAACAGTCTTATCTTGTGTTAGGGAATCCAATGATTACTGCTTGTTTTCAAGTCCTGCAACAGTCTTATCTTGTATTAGGGAATCCAATGATTCCTTCTGGTTTTCAAGTCCTGCAACAGTCTTATCTTGTGTTAGGGAATCCAATGATTCCTTCTGGTTTTCAAGTCCTGTAACAGTTTTATCTTGTGTTAGGGAATCCAATGATTCCTGCTGGTTTTCAAGTCCTGCAACAGTCTTATCTTGTGTTAGGGAATCCAATGATTTCTGAAAATTTTGTTAATTTGTTTGGCTAATTGTTGTGTAACAAATAACATGAATCAAGATGAGGATCAAGATGAGGATTTATACATGTCCATAAGTCCTAGAAATATTCCAAAGGAATCTATTGTCCATTAATTCATGTGCCAGGAATCCAATTATTACTACAATTTTTGAAGTCCTGCAACAGTGTTACCTCGTGTTAGGGAATCCAATGATTCCTCATGGTTTTCAAGTCCTGCAACAGTCTTATCTTGTGTTAGGGAATCCAATGATTCCTACTGGTTTTCAAATCCTGCACAGTCTTATTTTTCATCTCAAAGAATCCAATGATTTCTTGTGGTTTTCAAATCCTGCAACAGTCTTTGTCAACAACTTTTCATCTCAAAGAATTCATAATTCCTTCTGGTTTTCAAGTCCTGCAACAGTCTTATCTTGTATTAGGGAATCCAATGATTCCTTCTGGTTTTCAAGTCCTGCAACAGTCTTATCTTGTGTTAGGGAATCCAATGATTCCTTCTGGTTTTCAAGTCCTGTAACAGTTTTATCTTGTGTTAGGGAATCCAATGATTCCTGCTGGTTTTCAAGTCCTGCAACAGTCTTATCTTGTGTTAGGGAATCCAATGATTTCTGAAAATTTTGTTAATTTGTTTGGCTAATTGTTGTGTAACAAATAACATGAATCAAGATGAGGATCAAGATGAGGATTTATACATGTCCATAAGTCCTAGAAATATTCCAAAGGAATCTATTGTCCATTAATTCATGTGCCAGGAATCCAATTATTACTACAATTTTTGAAGTCCTGCAACAGTGTTACCTCGTGTTAGGGAATCCAATGATTCCTCATGGTTTTCAAGTCCTGCAACAGTCTTATCTTGTGTTAGGGAATCCAATGATTCCTGCTGGTTTTCAAGTCATGCAACAGTCTTATCTTGTATTAGGATTCCTTCTGGTTTTCAAGTCCTGCAACAGTCTTATTTTGTGTTAGGGAATCCAGTAATTCCTGCTGGTTTTCAAGTCTTACAACAGTGTTATCTTGTGTTAGGGAATCCAATGATTCCTACTGGTTTTCAAATCCTGCAACAGTCTTTGTCAACAACTTTTCATCTCAAAGAATTCATAATTCCTTCTGGATTTCAAGTCCTGCAACAGTCTTATCTTGTGTTAGGGTATCCAACGATTCCTGCTTGTTTTCAAGTCCTGCAACAGTCTTATGTTGTGTTAGGGAATCCAAGGATTCCTTCTGGTTTTCAAGTCCTGCAACAGTGTTATCTTGTGTTAGGAAATCCAATGATTCCTACTGGTTTTCAAATCCTGCACAGTCTTTATCAACAATTTTTCATCTCAAAGAATCCAATGATTCCTTCTGGTTTTCAAGTCCTGCAACAGTGTTATCTTGTGTTAGGAAATCCAATGATTCCTACTGGTTTTCAAATCCTGCACAGTCTTATTTTTCATCTCAAAGAATCCAATGATTCCTTCTGGTTTTCAAGTCCTGCAACAGTGTTATCTTGTGTTAGGAAATCCAATGATTCCTAGTGGTTTTCAAATCCTGCAACAGTCTTTGTCAACAACTTTTCATCTCAAAGAATTCATAATTCCTTCTGGTTTTCAAGTCCTGCAACAGTCTTATCTTGTGTTAGGGAATCCAATGATTTCTGAAAATTTTGTTAATTTGTTTGGCTAATTGTTGTGTAACAAATAACATGAATCAAGATGAGGATCAAGATGAGGATTTATACATGTCCATAAGTCCTAGAAATATTCCAAAGGAATCTATTGTCCATTAATTCATGTGCCAGGAATCCAATTATTACTACAATTTTTGAAGTCCTGCAACAGTGTTACCTCGTGTTAGGGAATCCAATGATTCCTCATGGTTTTCAAGTCCTGCAACAGTCTTATCTTGTGTTAGGGAATCCAATGATTCCTGCTGGTTTTCAAGTCATGCAACAGTCTTATCTTGTATTAGGGATTCCTTCTGGTTTTCAAGTCCTGCAACAGTCTTATTTTGTGTTAGGGAATCCAGTAATTCCTGCTGGTTTTCAAGTCTTACAACAGTGTTATCTTGTGTTAGGGAATCCAATGATTCCTACTGGTTTTCAAATCCTGCAACAGTCTTTGTCAACAATTTTTCATCTCAAAGAATTCATAATTCCTGCTTGTTTTCAAGTCCTGCAACAGTCTTATCTTGTGTTAGGGAATCCAATGATTCCTTCTGGTTTTCAAGTCCTGCAACAGTCTTATCTTGTGTTAGGGAATCCAATGATTCCTACTGGTTTTCAAATCCTGCAACAGTCTTTATCAACAATTTTTCATCTCAAAGAATCCAATGATTCCTTGTGGTTTTCAACTCCTGCAACTATCTTATCTTGTGTTAGGGAATCCAATGATTCCTGCTGGTTTTCAAGTCCTGCAACAGTCTTATCTTGTGTTAGGGAATCCAATGATTCCTGCTTGTTTTCAAGTCCTGCAACAGTCTTATCTTGTGTTAGGGAATCCAATGATTCCTTCTGGTTTTCAAGTCCTGCAACAGTGTTATCTTGTGTTAGGAAATCCAATGATTCCTAGTGGTTTTCAAATCCTGCAACAGTCTTTATCAACAATTTTTCATCTCAAAGAATCCAATTATTCCTTGTGGTTTTCAAGTCCTGCAACAGTCTTATCTTGTGTTAGGGAATCCAATAATTTCTGAAAATTTTGTTCTTAGGTCTTCTCCTTTGTTTCCAGATTTTTCTCTTTTTCTGTCTCTCTCCAGGTGCTTGTTGCCAATCATCTGTTGCCACCCATCTGTTTCCTTCTCTGTTTCCTTTTCCATATGTAGAAATACAAGCAAACCCTCTTCCCCAAGCAGTTAACCTATCTGGTCCCTTCCATTCACAACTTTCTGGATCTCTCCATATCATCTGGCAATTACATTGGAGCTGCTCCTTATATTGGAGCTGCTGGAACAAGACACTGCCCTCATGTTGCATTTAAAGAGCCTGTATTCTCTCCAAATATAATCCCTTTTTGCTATCTGATTGCTTTTTGGCTAACTGATCATGTAATCCCTTTCTGCAGTGTGATTGCTTTTGGGCTGATCGACCACATCAGAGTCTTGAACTTGTAAAGACTCTCTGGGTGTAAACTCAACTTCCATGATGCCCATCATATCTTTTGTATGATATCTTGGAGCTGGGCCCTGCCTCTCATTTCCCTGGGTCAATCTTTATTCTGAGGCCCAGTGGAAGCCTTTGTGGTATTTTGGACGTGGTATTTTAGGTCTTCTCTCAGCCTGTATTCTCACTCTATCTCCATATCTATAATGGACTCTCAGATGTCCAACTTTTTCACACTGAAAATATCGATGACTCTCTCTAGTAGTCCCTTGCCAAAAGGGAGCCTGTCTTTCCACATTCATCATAGTCTGGGTACAAATAAGCATTTGTGCACACTGTAGCACAGCATCTTATGATCTCCTGTAAAGGAGCATCTTTGTGTAGTTCCCATATAATTCTTCTGCAAACCTCATTAGCATTTTCCTTAGCCAGATGTCTGGTCATTATTTCTGTAGCTGCATTTTCTCCAATAGTTCTTGGGACAGCAGTTTGCAAATGTTCCATAAAATCAGCAAAAGGTTCATTGGGACCTTGCTCTATTTTTTTGAAGTCTTCATCTCCATCTTTCTGTCTGGGAAGGGAACCCCAAGCTTTTATTGCAGCCTTAGAAATTTGCTCATACACTGTTATGGGATACTGTACTGAATTCTCTCTATACTGACCTTCACCTGCTAGTTGTTCAAAAATGACTTGTACATTAACTCCTGCTTGCCTATTGCATCTGGCTTGAATCCTGCATAATTCATGACACTCTGAAATCCAAAACAAGTTTTGTCCAGGTTCTAAACATGTTCTTGCTATGGATTTCCAGTCACTGGGGGTTAGGATTTCATAAGCCAAACTATCTAGTAACATCTTAACATAAGAGGATGTAGCCCCATAAAGAGTACAACCCTTTTTCAAATCCTTAATTTTTTTTCCAAATCAAAAGGAGTGTATCTTCTCCTTTGTTTACCTGAAGAGTCAAGCTCTTCAATCACAGGGCATGCATTTATTTTTAAATCATATATATCCTATCCTTCTCTCTTAGCCCTGACCAATGCCTTTTGTAATTTTGTCATAGGCTGTTTCATAGATGGTGCTAATTGCATTACTGCCTCTCCCCCTCCTCCTTCTCCCTCCATTCATGAAGGTTTAATTGAAGGAAGTAGGTCAGGGGATGGGAAATACTCCTGTTGTCAAGTGCCATACTCAGAACTGTACTTAACTCCATTCTTATCTGATTCTTCATCCTTTTCACCTAGTTTAGTTGGATCCTTCCTCTCCTGCTCTTTCGTCTTTTCCCTTATTCTATAACTTATATAATTTTCTAAAGCCAGTTGTATTAAATTGTATGTATAAAGTGTATTTTTGGAAATTGAGTTTGGATTGGAATTGTACTATTCACCTAGTTGATGTCCAACTAATTTCCACTTGTCTGGATTCAATTCTTTTCCCTTAGAGAACCAAGGAGATGTATACTGTACAGTTTTTAAAAGATCAATGATCTGTTCCCAAGTTATAATTAAACTTTGATTTTTAATAAGTCTGGCAATGCTCTCTACACATTTTCCTTGAATTGGAAAAGCAGGCTGTTTCTAAACATTTGTTCCATTTTAGCTGAAATACTATTTTAGCCCTAAAACAAAGGTTCTTTCCTTTTTTTGTACTTACCCTAATTTCTGGGTCGAGGAGACTTTTCCACTGAAATCAAGATTTTATCTGTCCCACATTCAGATGCCAAAATGTAATATTCTTTAAAATCTGATGTTCTCTGGGAGCAGATTTCTTGGAGGGTTTCTGGAGACAGACTTCAATTCAGTTAAGTGTAATAATCACCTCAAATTCAGCCAGGTATTAAAGTCCAAATCCTTTATTGTTTCCTTTTAAGTCTTGTCTCCTTCCTTGGGCCCAGTCAGCTTTCTTAGAGGCCTTCTCTCTCCTTGGTTCCTGCCACTAGTCCTTTGCCTCTGCCAGCTTCAGCCATTCCTCCTCCGAATCTCCAGCCAACACAAAGGTGAAATATGGAATGAATCTGCCTCTGCCTCCAAAAGTGGGCTTGTTGGCTTCTATGTCTGGCCTTAAGAGCTTCTTGCTTATAGGCTGTGCACTGAGTATACTCCAATCATTGCATCACTAGGAAACCATTATTTGTTGTAGGATTAAATCAATGCTAAATTAGTTTTAATTATTGTCTCCTCAATTCCACTCAATACCTTGTTTCAAGTTCTGGCCCATAACACCTCCTTGTAGGAGCAGATCAATCATACTGAATCATGCTAAATTAGATAATTATTATCTCTATCAATTCCACTGTCTTAGGACCTTGTAAGAATCATAACAATTATCATCCTTGTTTTAAAAGTTAAGAAACTGAGTGAGACAGCATTTAAGTGATTTGCCCAGGGACATACAATTATCTCTGCCCACCCTGTTGCCTAACAGGAGAGTGACAATATCAGACTTATGTGTTAGGAAGATTATTTTGGATAGCTTTGTAGAGGATGGCTTGGAAAGGGGAGAAACTGAAAGTCAGAATCCAATTAAGAAGGCTGTTAAAATAGTCCAGGCAAGAATTGAGTGAAGTCTGAATTATGACAACAATTGTGTGAGTGGAGAAAAGATGACAGATGTAAGAGATATTGCAGAGGGATTATTGACCATTTTGATGTGGGGAATAATAGAGAGTGAAGAATCAAGAGCGATTCCAATGTCTTGAGCCCGAG
Source organism: Sminthopsis crassicaudata (assembly GCF_048593235.1). Lineage (NCBI taxonomy): Eukaryota > Metazoa > Chordata > Mammalia > Dasyuromorphia > Dasyuridae > Sminthopsis > Sminthopsis crassicaudata. The sequence goes on along the minus strand of NC_133621.1, from coordinate 20,876,482 downwards.
TCTGAAGAATGATGGTTTCCTTAGTAGAAGTAGGGAAATTTGGAGGGAGGGAAGGTATCATGTGAAAGGTGATGAATTTAGTTTTGAACATTTTGAGTTTGGGTTGGTGGGCTATCAAGCAGGTAATTCAAAATAGAGAAGGGTAATTCAGTTGAGAGATGAGTAGCAGGTATTTGAAAGTAACATTTGGGAATGATCTGAACAGAGAACATTGTACAGATCAGTAAGATCCCCAAGGAAAAGAGAAAGTAGAGAAGTTAGTCTTGAAGACACTTATAGGAACCTAGAATTAGAGCTGGAAAGAGATCTATCTAGACATTCATTTTGCAAATGGGAAATCTGAGGGGTAGCAGACAAGAAGATGCAGAACCATTGAAGGAAACTGAGGAGAAACAAGACAGAGCAGCATCACAGAATCCAAAGGAAGAGAGACTATCAAGAAGGAGGGGTGCTTAATCAATTGTGTCAAATGCTACAGAGCAGAGGAAAAGATGAGACCTAAGAAAAAGGCTGGAGGCCACTGGTGACATCAAAGAGAACAATTTCAGTGGTGGGGGTATTGATCAAATTGTTGGCTATGTTGGATCAGTGGATTGATGAACAAACTGGAGGTAGGAGATGATAACTTTCTGTTTAACCATGAAAGTAAAGGGAGAATTAGAGAGCTGCATAGCTGTTATTGTTTCTTGGTAGTTTTTCACTTGTATCTCACTCTCTGGGACCCCAAATGGGTTTTCTTGGCAAAGATACTGGAGTGTTTTGCCATTTTTTGCTCCAACTCATTTAACAGATGAGGAAACTGAGGGAAACAGTATGTCTCACAGTATATGAGACCAGATTTGAACTCAAGAAGATGAACCTAGATTTCAGGTTCTGGACTCTATCTATTGTACCACCTAGTTGCCTGGTGAACTTGGGATCCCAACATGAAGGAAAGAGTTTCCAATTTGTTTACTTGTTTTAGCATAGAGGAGACTTGTCAAGTAAGAGAATAATTGAAGATGGGAAATCAATAGAATTTTCAATGGAAAAAAGGTCCCCCGTAAGACAGGGAAAGTAGGATCAAACACTTCTCTCTCCAGTCCATCCTCTACTCGTATCAAATTTATCTTCTTAAAGTCATCCCATTCTACCCTCCCTTCCATGGAATAAACTTTAATGACTCCCTATGACTTCTAGGATCAAATATAAAATCCTATGGCATTCGAAGTTTTCACAAATTGTTTTCCCTCTTGCCTTTCTAGCCTTCTTACACTCTACATTACCCACTCCTCTATAATATTTGATGAAAGAAACCTTTGACATCATCAATTACAACCTCAGCATTTTACAGGAGGAAGGTAAAGCTCTGAGAAGTAAACTGTCTAAGGCTAACTTTATCATTCAGAAGGACTGAGTTTATGTCCTGCCTTTGAGGAAGAGTAGTTACTACTCAATGGGTAAATTGAAAGCTCTTTATAATCTGGGCTCTTCTCCTGACTCTGTGCATTTTTACTGGCTAGTCTCCTCACCCATCCCCATCTATTGCCTGAAATTCTCTCTTTATAGATGAGGGAACTGAATTAACTTGTCCAAAGTCATCTAATAATAATCCAAATCTAGGCCTTCCGGTTCTAAATCCAGTATTCTTGTGATTGTACTTTTTTTCCTTCTATGGGAGAATTTCTGTGAATTACCTAAAATAAGAATACCTCCCCCAGAATTCCCAGTTACTAAATTGAGAAGGAATGGGTTCAACTATGGATTGTTGTATCCTTATCCCCTCTCCCTTGTCCCTGGTTGACGTGGGAAAATTGTGAGGGGCCGCACATTCCAAAATGACTAAAAAACTAGAAAGCAATCTCCTAGATTTCACTAAAAATCTGGAAAGCAATCTCCTAGATTTCACTGAAGCAAAGGATATATTCTCAGGACTTATGACAATATGCACAAATGACACTGGCTTTTTTTTCTGTCTCTCATTCTATGATTCTATAATCCCTCTGTCTACTATACATCATCAACAAACTTATGCCATCTTTTTAAGGTCTGCAATGTACTCTTCATATATTAATTCATTTGATCTTTATAATAACTCTGCAAGATAGTTGCTATCATTACACTTATTTTCCAGATGAAGAATTGAGGTATAGTGAGATTTAGTGTCTGTCACCCAGCTACTAAGTAGCAGTCAGGAAGACCTGAGTTCAAATTCTGCCTTAAAGACTGCTACTCTAGCCACTGTGAATCTCTACACATACTTATGTAGAAATGAGTTAGTAGCAAGTTTATAACAAAAACTGAGTGTAAGAACATAATTTTAACAGATTTCATCTTAAATCTGACTTTACATGTACATGGGAAAACTTTATTATTGTTCCAAAGTTTAATATATATATATATATATATATATATATATATATATATATATATATATATAAAAGAATAAGATTACAAGGTTAAGAGAGTCATTAGTGATGACCATTTCCAACCCAATTTTCCCCCACTCTACTCAAGAGAGCTTGCCTTTTCTATCCTGTTCACCCTGTGAGCATGGGCATCCATTTTGCCCCAGGAACACCATTCACTTGAAGAAATGTTTTTGTTAAATGCTTTTTCTGTGAAGCTTTCCCTGGCAACCCAACTAAAAGTGCCTTGCTCCCTATATTTTCTCCCTCTCTATTAAACTTCTGCTATTTATTTGACAAAATAAATGCTAATGTGTATTATAGTTATTTGGTGGGGGGTTGTTATATTTTTATCTTTGAATTCCTGGATTTTAGTACGGTATCCTGTATGTGATATGTTTAATAAATACTCGGTGAATGAAAACATGAACAATAAATATACCATATAAATATTTTATATTTATATATATATATATATATATATATATATATATATATATATATATATATATATATATATACACACACACACTGTCTAGATTCATGAAACTGAAGCCTCAGAGATAATATGAGATATAGTGGGGAAGGGAAGGAGAGAGGTGGAGGGAGAGGGAGAGGAAGAGAAGGAAAAAAGAGAGGAAATATAAGAAAATGGAGAGAAAGGACAGTTGAGGAAGGGAAGGGAAAGAAAGACAGGGAAAGGAAGACAAGGAAGGAAGGGAAAGGAAAAATGAGAAAGAGAAGAGAAAGAAAAGACCAGAAAGGGAAGGAAAGAATGGGGAAAGGAAAGGATGAAGAAGGGAAGAAGCATTTATATAGCATCTATGGTGTTCCGGATCTATGCTAAGTGCTGTTTCTTTACAAATATTGCAATTCAGACATGGAGTAAGAGGACCAGGGTTGACATTTCAGCCCTGATATTCTCTATTGGACCTTAGGCTTATATATATATCTACATCTCAGATTTCTGAATGACAAAATATGATAGCTGGACCAGATGGATAGGATGTGGGAGGAGGGGCTTGGGAGGAAGGATTCTGGGTGTTTGGATATTAATTAACCCAAGATCATACAATATAGAAGAATTAGTATTTGAATTCACATTATAAATGTAACTTACATAGGTGCCTGACCTCTTTGAACTTGTCATCTAAGATATCTTAAAACTCCTATCAATCAGTAGACAAGCATTTATTAAGCACCTATTATGTGCTTGGAATGTGCTATACAAAAAGAATGAAATAATGTTTAATCATAAAGAGCTTACATTCTCATAAAGACTAAAAAAAAGCATAAAAGTAATCAGTACAGATACATGCAAAACAGAACATAAAATGCCAGGCCTGGAACAAGGAAGAATTCAGTTCAAATCTAGCCTCAGACACTTACTAGCCCTATGACTTTGGGCAAGTCACTTAACCCTATTTGTCTCAATTTCCATCTTTAAAATGAGCTGGAATAGGAAATGGCAAATCCCATATGTGGTCATAAAGAATCAGACATGACTGAAACAACTGAACATCAACAACAAAGTTTGGGAGTGAAGAGACTGCTCCAGTGAATGTTGATTTTGCAAGAATCATTCAATAGTTAAAGGAAAAAGCATCAGAATATACTTTTTTGTATTGTGTTCCTTTCAGTTTGAGAAGTTTGAGAAGCTGTGTCAAGTCCAGGAACTTCATAAATAGGTCTTATTGTTTTTCAGGAAAAGGTTCCCTGGTCTCATGGATTGAAGGGAACAATCATTCATCTCTGGATTTTCTGTTTCTGATTTCTTTGAAATTCTGCCGTGTGAGCTCAGAGTTTTGTTTGGGTTTTTATGTTTGAGCCCCAGAGGAGGATGGTTTGAGGACCTCCAGCCTTAGGTCCCTCTATTGGCTTTTGCCACTCCCCTGGATTTCATATAACCAAGTCTGAAAAAGTCATGAATGGACTTTAGGAGTCTTACTTCATCTGGCCAGTATCCTTGATGAAGTGTTTATGGAAATGATTCCCACTAATTAGGTGATGCCATACTTTAAAATCCATGTGACTTTCCTTAAACTTTTTGTCCTCATCTAACTCATATTTCTAAGTATCTAGAAACCATCTGCTGACCACCTGGTAAGTACTAGGTCTTGGATTCTGGGCTAAGATTTTCCAGATTTTTCAACAAACTTACAATCTAATGCAGTGGAAAGTGTCTAGATGGGAGGAAGCATATATTTGAGTTTTCATAGCCAGAATATCTTGAGGTCCTTTTTGTGAAGGAAAGGGGAGTAGGAAGGTGCTAGAGCCAACTCCAACCAACTTTTGAGAAGGGATTGTTAAATTTTCAATGAAGACATTGAAAGGCATACCTGAAAATAGAGAAGTACTTCAAATTAGGGCTTGATTTATGGATTTATTTCTTGACTAGACTTTAGAAAATGATGGCAGCAGTTAGGTGGCGTAATAGATAGCCTCTGAAGTCAAGAGGACCCGAGTTCAAACTTGGTTTCAACACTTCCCAGCTGTGTGACTCTGGGCAAGTTATTTAACCCAATTGTGAAAGAAAGGAAGGAAACAAAGGAAAGAAGAAAGAGAGAAAGAGGAGGAGAAGGAGGAGGAGAAAGAGGGGGAGAAAGAGGGGGAGAAAATGAAAAGGAAAAGGAAAAGGAAAGGAAAAGGAAAAAAAGGAAAACGAAGGAAAGAAAGAAAAGGAATGAAATGATGGGTGAAAATGATAACTATACAAACCGAACTTCAAATTGTGTCTTGTGGTGTTTTTTGAGGGGAAAGACAGTTGTTAAGCATTTATTAACATCCAGAGAAGATACTGAGAATTGTTTAGAGATAATGTGGTATGGTAGTTAGAGAGCTGTCTTCAAGTCAGAAAAATGTATATTGAAATCCTGCCTCTGACATATACAAATTGTGTGACCCTAGGAAAGTAATTTAATTTCTTGGTGCCCCAGGCAACTCACTAAAATTATAAGTTAAAGATGAGTTGTATAATAGAAGACTAGTATCATCCTGGGAGTTCCTTATGCTGATGAAGTCACAGGTCTGGGTTTTTTTTCTTTTTAATTGCTTATACTAACTTTTAAGAAACTTGTACTAGGATAGAAGAGCTGAGAAAACAAACTGTATCCCGCCTGCTTTTAATGTGTAGTTTCAAAATTGCTACTTTCCAGCTCTAACAGATAAGGAAAAGTTTTAAGCTTTACCAGTTCTCAAGAGGGGAAAAAAAGTCAGCAAGCAAATATAAGAATTAGGGGTACAGGAAGGTGGGGGAAGCAAATTTACAAGGATCTTAGGATTTGACTTTTATACTTCATCTTATGGGACTGGTAAGAAGGCTAGAGACCAATGGATAACCCATAGTCCATCCTTTTCAATGTTCACAGCCCTTAACTAAGATGCCTTAATTCCCTAAGTCATTGCATTAAGCCATGAACTGCAAACTAAGAAACCTTTGAGCCTCAAGGTTTCCTTGAGCTTTTAGTAAGCCAAGTATTTCCCAAGACAAGTATCTGCAGTCTATCACATATTCTGAAATAACATTAGAATTCAAGGTAATGTCCATGGTGCTGGTGAGAAAGTAGAACCTTCAGAGTAAAAGTTTCCTGGGAAGCCAACTAGATAACAAGCTGTCAGAAACATTATTTTCATTAACTATCAATAGTATAATAATAATTATTTTGTAAATATAATTATAAACATATAATTATAATATAATATATATAACATTAAATATTATTAATAACATTAATAAATATCACTAATTATTGAGAAAGTAGAATCTTCAGAGTAAAAGTTTCCAGGGAAGCCGAGGCTAGATAACAAGCCATCAGAAACATTATTTTCATTAAATATTATAATAATTATTATCATAATAAATATATATAATTATAAGTGTAGCATTTATGTTATATAACATAATTAAATATTGTTAATAACATTAACCAATGTTACTAATTGTTGAGAAAATAGAACCTTCAGAGTAAAAGTTTCCTGGGAAGCCAAGGTTAGATCACTAATTGTCAGAAACATTATTTTCATTAAGCATCCATTAAAAGAATAATTATTAGTATAATAAATATGATAATAATATATATAACTGTAATAACTATTATCATTATATGTTACATAATAATTAAATAGTATTAAGGGCATTAATAATTATTGCTAATTAATCACCAGCATAATTAGTAATTATACCATTTATATAGTGCCCTAAGGTTTGCAACATGCTTTATAAAGATTATCTCATCTGCTCTTTTTTTAGGCAAGGGTTGTACTAGATGGCCCGAGAGCCCTCTTAATTTTGTAATTCTATGAAAAACAGAAAAATTGGGGGGGGGTGGAGTTTGTTAGCTCATTAAATACCAATATTAGGAAACAGGAATAGTGCCAATGGATTTCATGATCCACTTTTAGTCCAGAGAGCTGGTTCAAATCCAGCATGAAACACAACTGTGTGATTATGAGTAAGTTTTATAACCTCAAATGATGTAAATAGTTATTTGCATCATTTGTTATCTATCTTAATAGATTATTTTTTTGGGGGGGAATTTTCTTAGTGCTTGGCTAACCTTAAAGGCCCATAGAAATAGGAACTGCTCATTTCAATGGGAATAGGCTTTTGTCTAGGAAAGCTTATCTCAAGCTCAGTCAATGGTGAAGCCTGTAAATACCCAGGATGCACCAAAGGATTACAAGCAGGTTTGAATTGAGGAGCTTAAAGAGCAAGAGAAGGGTGACTGGAATTTAATGAAAGGTAAAAAAGGAAGATTTATTTTTGTTTCATTGTGCAATTCGAAAGGAAACAAATGCATTCTTTGGCAGAATGCAAAGAATGGCAAAGCCTTTCCTGATCCCCTCAATTGTTAGTCCTTTCTCCAGCCGTAAATTATCTTGTATGGATGTATCAATTAATCCAAGCAAAATGTTCACTGAGTAAACCTTAAGGTTCCATGTTAGTGTTAGCTCTGGTTATTAGTTCTTTATAGTTGACATTATGTCTCCCCCCCCACTCTCACCAGGGAAATATAAGCTTCTTGAGGGCAGGGTCCAATATGTCTTTTTCTTATAAATTTATAGTTAAAAAAACTCGTAAAGGTTCACAATTCCAATCTCCTAATTTTATAAGAAACTAAGGCACAGAGAGAATAAGTGATTTTCCCAGATTTATTCACTCAGCTTCTAAGTATCTAAGGAGACTTTTGACTCTAGGTTTTCCTGACTCTGAAGCCAGCCCTTGACTGCTTCCCTGCTGTAAGCTGGCTTTGCATCGCTTGTGCCCTCAATGTAGCATTTGCACAGTCATTTATTTTTATGAAATTGTGACTAAGGATCCCAGTCATTCATAGGGATCTCCTGGTTGAGCAAACAATCCTATCGAGGATATACTTGATGCTGCTATATGACATAGTGTGACAGAATGCAGAATTTGGACACTGATACAATGGATCAAATGCAGAATTGGCATTAAAGAAGAACTATGTTTTAATGATGCCTGAGACACTTGTAACTTAACTTCTGTACCTCAGTTTCCTCATCTGTAAAATGAGAATAATAATAATAGCTCCTACTTCTCGGGATTGTTGTAAGGTTTAAGAGAGTTAACGTATCTAAACTGCTTTGTAAATCTGAAAAAGTCCTATATAAATGCCACCTATTATTAGCATTGTTATTGTTGCAATTTATAGTCTTAGAGCTACCTAAAGCACTGAGGAGTTCAATGACTTGGCTAGGATCATAGAACCAAAAGCAGTATTTTAATTTATGTCTTCCTGGGGCAACTAGGTGGTGTAATGGATAGAGTACGAGCCCTGAAGTCAGGAGGACCTGAGTTCAAATCTGGTTTGAGCCACAATATTTCCTAGATTTGAGATCCTGGGCAAGTCCCTTAACCCCAGTTGCTTAAGGGAAAAAATTTTATCTTCCCGATAGTGAAACCAAACTTTGTGTACCATACAAACATTGATTCCTATTTACTAAATTAATAAGTTAAATTATTAAATTGAATTAACATTTCTTAAGTTATATTGAAGGAGTGACTGTCCTCCTTACCAAGCCTAACTCCTCCACTTCTGTCCTTATAACTATCCCAATCAATAAATAAGCATTTCTTAAGTGCCTTCTGTATGCTTATAGCCATGGTCAGCTATAATGCTCCTTTCCCTAGAAAGATTTCTATACCTTTGTCACCCAGTAATGACCACTGTGCTAAGCACTGGAGATCCAGAAAGAGGCTCAGGGCAGTCCAGCCCTCAAGGAGCTCACAATCTAATAGGAAAGGCAGCAAACAAATACTCCAAATTCTTGGGTTTTTTGGATCCTTAGTGAATTAACCATTTACAGTCTCTCATATCTTCAATGTTTATTTCTCCACCAATTTCTTCTCCTTAGCCTTTAGAAATGAATGAGTCTCATTTATCCTTACAAAAAGCTTTCCCTTCTCTCCATGTTTATCTCAGTCTTCCCTGATGGAACCCAGTGCCTAGCACATAGTAGGCACTTTAAAAAAGCTTGTTGGATTGGATTAGAAACATAGTAAAGGCTCTGACTTTAAAGGCTTTTTCAACCTTCCTTGGGGAGAAGGGAGGGATAGAGGGAAAAAGAAGAGACAAAGAGACACAGAGACAGAGACAGACAGAAACATACTACATATATATATATATATATATATATATATATATATATATACACACACACAGAGAAAGAGGGAGAGAGAGAGAGAGAGAGAGAGAGAGAGAGAGAGAGAGAGAGAGAGAGAGAGAGAGAGAGAGAGAGAGAGAGAGAGAGAGAGGAGAAATTGTTTTTCAGGGTGACTGTAGCTTAGCAACCAGGCTGTTTGTGCAATGGTCAGCTGTAATGCTCCTTCCCCTAGGAGGATTTCCACACCTTTGTCACCCAGCTCCTGTGTACAATGAGGGGATGGAACAAGGAAACTGTCTATCAGCAGCTAAGTCAAAATCTACTGGAGCTACTTCCTATGCCTGAATAAATAAATGGCCTTGGGGATCACAAGTGCCAATGGGCCCCTTTGACCTTCTTTCATGGAACTTCAGACCACAGGAGTCTGGGAGTGGGAGGACAGAGAGTAGGGAAGAGGAAGGAAACACATGAAGAAAATGCTATTAATCTGGGGCAGCAGTAACTTCAAAGTGTTAAAAGAGGGCTGGCTTTGGAATTAAAGGTCATGGGTTCAAATCCTGATTCTGTCATTTATTGCTTGTTTAACCTTGAGCAATTCATCTTGTCTATAGTCATCAACTATTAAGTGAGAGGATTGGACCACCTGCCCTTCCAGCTCAAACCTATCATCCAATGAAATGCAAGGACTCTTAAGTGGTGTATAAGGCTGATCACAGGAATAATCTGCCTTTGAAATGAAGCCCATTTCCCTTTGGATTAACCATTTTCATGTATATACAGATGTATGATATGTGCACATCGTATATATGCATATATATGTGTGTTTATGTATACACTGTGTACATATAGTGCATGTTTTCTCCTTCTCCTACCCTTATATCTGGCTGACACAATGAGCGGAGCTCACTAGAAATACCTTCTCTTTCCATCTTGTTCTTCTCCATTCTTCTCATCATTTAACTGCCCTGTCCTTGCTCAAGTCTTCTCCGATCCTCCAGCTAAGAGTCTCAAGTTTTCCTCCTACACTTTGGATCTTTCCATTGCCCCCATAGCATCTTCACTAAATACATAAATAATAAAATAAATACATAAATCACTTTGCCTGTAGTATCATCTTTGTGATTCTGTGTCTCTCTCTGTCTCTTTCTCTGCCTCTTTCTGTGTGTCTCTCTGTGTCTCTGTGTGTCTCTATGTGTCTCTTTCTCTTTCTTTCTCACATACACACACAAATACAAGTACACACACTTGTGACATTGGGTCTGCAGGTATCATTCCCCCTATTTTTTTCTTTTTTTTTTTTTCATTCCCCCTATTTTTCAAGTGAGGAAGTTGTGATTCAGGGAGGTCACACAACTCATTTGAGAGGTGGGAGAAAAATCCAAATCTGACTGGACACCGGATCCCATTTAGTCATTTCACTAACACTGGACCAACTCTCTACTCTACCTCTGTCTTTGTTATAACCCACCTCCCCACTCTCCACCAACAGCAGCAAACTCCTTTATAAAATGATTGTGATTGATCCAAGTCAATTGTGACTAGACCAAGTGATTGACCCAATGTCACATGAGTAAAAGACAGATCTCAATTCAAGTCCAAGCCTTTGACTCCAACCCAGGCTCATGCATGGTATTTGATTGACTGTTTCCCTTTCCTTTTGAGGATGCTTCTGACTTCAGCACAGGGCTTCTCCATCTTTTACAATCTTCACATGGTATCCTTGGACCCAGCCTTGAAACCCAATATATTCTTTGTGTCCCACCTCAGAGTGCCCAAGATTTCAAGGCTAAGTCATGCAAGACAATAGTACTGCAAAGGTCGGCTCTTGGAAATGACTTAAGGCACCTCACTGACCCATTCAGCATCACAGGATCTGAGGTAGAGAAGGAAGTGGCAAATATAGTCTTAGCTTCCTCATTTTATGAGCAATGGAAGTAACTGCAGAAGATCTCTCATTGTCTCCAGGTCACATGGCAGAGAGAGGAACACTGGTCTCTTACCTTCCAGTTCAGAAAGCTTCCAAGCAAATGGAAAATTATAATGTTAAGACAATTAAACAAAATCATATGTAGGCCATGTGTGTATGTGTGTGTCTATTATATATGTATATATAATTAGACAGACAGATAGATAGATAGATAGATAGATGATAGATAAATAGATAGACAGATAGAATCTAAGATCATTTAGGGTATGGACAGTTCAGTGGTGCAAAAGAGAATTCTGGACTTTGACTTAGAAAGGCCTGAGTTTAATCCAGCCTGAGATACTTTCTAGCAATGTGACTTTGGACAAGTCATTTACCTCAGTTTCCTCACCTTCAAAATGAGCATTTTAGAAAATGACAAACTACTCCAGTATTCTTGCAAAGAAAACCCCAAATGAGATCACAAAGAGTCAGAAGTAACTAAACAATAATACTCAACTATAAAATGGAGTTGTTCCAAATTAAAATTTGGAAAGAGAGAAAATTTGTAAAATTATCTAATTTGTGTATCTAATGGCACAAAAAAAGTGTAAAGCACTTAACATAGTGCCTGCATAGAGTAGGAGGTATATAAGTGTTATTATTTTGTGGTGTTGAGGTCCATGGGGTCACAAAGATTCAGAAGTGAAACAAATGAACCACCACAACAGAAGGAGGTGAGAGAAAAGTAATAATCTAACAAATGGGCCCCAGAAGAAGCTGTGGGGGGAATAAAAGGAGAGCCAAGAGAAAATAAGATCACTGAAACAGCAAGAAGAGGATATTCAGCAGAAGTGACCAACATAATCAAGAGCTACAAATCAAGGACAAGAATCAAGAGAAAACCAGCAGTTTTAATCCTTAAAAGACTAGTGGGTACCTTAGACAGAGCTGAGTTTCAATTAAGTGAGGGGTCTTAGATGAGGCCACAAGAGGGTAAGCAGTGAGAGGAAAGTAAAATATTTGGAGGTAGTTGTTTTCTACAAATTTGATCACAAGTAAAAAGAAAGGAGGATTTTGAGCTTAAAATGACACTTACTTGCTGTGTAACCCTGGGTAAGTCATTTACCCCTGTCTGCCTCAGTTTCCTCAACTGTAACAAGATCTGGAGAAACCCCTCCAGTATCTCTGCCAAGGATTCCATCGATTTTATATCAGAAAAACTGAAGATGAGATAATTAAGTGCCTAGGTCCTAGAGACCTTACAGCCCTATATAAATATGAGCTCACAACAGCTCCCCATTGGTTTGGTCCATCCCAGAGATACAGTCTTTGTCCATAACTTAATTTTCCCATCAAAAAGACCCAGAGGTATGGGGGCGAAAGGGCAGGGAATTTGCACTATGCTGATAAAGTAAATGTCCCTTCATCTAATGAGCTTTTTGCAAAGAATAATGCAGAACTCTAGAATCAGAACCTCACCTCCTACACTATTAAGTTCTTGTCTCCTTATCACATTTCCCTGATCTTTTTGTTTTGTTTTATTTTCCAGGTTTTACACAGTGAATTATATTAAATTTGAAAAGCAATTAAATCACCTCCTTAAAGAGTTTAAATGAATGAAATTGGAATCTTTTATCTGTTCAGACAGTGCTATATTCTAAACCACTTCTCTCAATAATCTGAAATCCATTCAGATTTGTCAGAAGGAAGAATGTTTTCGCTCCTTTTTAAAAAAATTTTAATGAACAGTTTTTAAAATAGCAGTGATAGAATGAGATTGGAGCTGATTATTTTGGTTATTATTCTTGGACTCATTTTTAGCTTAGTGATGTCTTCCTATGCCAGCTTCGAAATTCTGACTAAAAAATTCACCAAGGCAAGATAGCTCTTGTACCTTACTCTTTCTAAAATAGGGGTGGAGGAGTGCAGCTAGAAGGTGCAATGGATAGAGTACTGGGCTTGGAATCAGAAAGAGTTGTCTTCATGAGTTCAATTCTGAACTCAGACACTTACTTGCTGTGTAACCGCAGGTAAGTCATTTACCCCTATCTGCCTCAGTTTCCTCAACTGTAACAAGAGCTGGAGAAGGAAACGGCAAGCCCCTCCAGTATCTTGCCAAGAAAATGGGGTCACAACACTTTGAAATAATTAAAAGTAATTCAGCAACAACAACAAAAGAATCAGGAGTTGATTGATCTTCGCTGTGTGCCTCAGTTTCCACATATATAAGAAAAGATAAGGGTTTGATTATTTGCATTCTAAGGTAAACACTCCATGATTCTCTGAATCTGTAGTTCTACAGAAAACAACAGGTGGTCCTATCATCAGCAGGAAGCAGGAATTGAGTAGCCAATCAGAGTTGTTGGCTGGCCTGGAGCCAGGCTGTGTGGGATTGGAATCCAGCAAGTGGGTCAGCAAGTTTTCAGCTAAGTAAGTAAATAAATAAATGGAAGGAAAGAATGAAGGAACCTTTCCTTTTTCTGTCTTTAAAAAAATTCCTTAGTTACCAGCAAGAAAGCAAAACATGGTGTTAGAGACTTTCGTCCCTTTAAAAATCACTTCAAAAAAAAAAAAAAAACAGCAAAGTCCAGGCTGTGAAAGAGGAGGGCAACCAAGATCAACATAAGGAGACAAAACCAGGAGAGGAAAATAATGATGCTATTTGCACAAGCAAGCAGAGAAAATGTGTCAGCAAGAGAAGGACCCTTTAAACTAGCAATAATTTGGCAGAATGAGGTCGTTTAAAGGAAGCAACATTACTGAACTCAACTAGGCTCACACCAGTAGTTTGACTATTCTAGGACAAAATAATGAAACACCAGTCCCCCCTTGGATGGGAATTGGTTTTCGTCCTACCTGGCTGCTTTCTCCCTTACCTCGGTTGAATGGCAACATTTGGATAACCCTCTGGAGTCTTGGGTGAATAACAGCCTCATGACAAACCATGAGCCTCCGGGCACATTGCCATCCTATTTTTCTGGAAGGCCTATGTGGGGAAGGGATCCATATTTTTCCACTATTTCTTTTAAAATAGAAACACAATGAAGATCCGTTGATGGACTGTCACAACTGGAAATTGGCATTCTGACCAAAATGTGGAAAAAAACAGTAAGATGGCAGCTTAGTCCAGATGAAAACCAGAACGCCCACTGAAAAACAATGATGATGATGATGATGAAATGATGAAGAGCTATTATTTACATAGTATTTTAAGGTTTGCATAATAACATCTCATTTTATCTTTGCAATAATTATTCTCCCCATTTTAGAGATGAGCAAATTTAAGCAGAGAAAGATTGTGACTTACTCAGGGCTAGACAGCTAGTAAGTATTAGAATTAAAATTTGAATTTGACACCAAATCTTTTACTTTCTCCACTATACCACCTATGTGGTCTGAAAAAAAATGCTCATATGGCAATTCCAAGGGTTGCCAACAGCAATTCCTATTTCTGGATTCCCACAATTAAATTTGGGAAGGCAGTATAGTCCCATGGAAAGTATATTGGAATTGAGAGTTCCTAAGTTTGAATCCTGGCTTTAACACTTACTAGCTACGTGACTTTTAGGCAAATCACTTCCCAACTTGGAACTTTCTTGAAATGGAGATTACCTCATCTATATAATAGGAATAATAATATTCCCACCATCTAAATCATGGGGAAAAGTGCTTTGTAAACTCTAACTTCCCTTTGTAAGTAATATGAATTATTGGTTGGATGTAGGATCTCAAAGTACTCCTCCAACAATGTACTCATATAATTTCTTCCTCTATAATTCTCTTAAGTGTCCATGTTGCTCTGTCAGTCCTCCATAAAACACTCACCTGAATACCAATGGAGCCCATCAGTTGCCCATTGCTCTTGCTGTATGACCTTCCAATCCTACTTTCCTCTCATAAATCTCTCTCATAACAGCCTCTATGCTTCTTTTCTTGCCCAATTCATCTTTGTAATGTCCTACAGTCTAATCATAACCATCACTCATTTCTCACATACCCCATGTGTCACCCCAATCCCATCATGTGCCAATGTGGGATTTTTGTTATTTTGGATTCTTGAAAGTCAGGATAACAAAATAATGATGGAGTGCAGGGGGAGATGATGCAAAATCAAGGGAAAAGAAGAGAGCTAAATGAGCAAAGACCGATATACTGGTACCAATCAGTCAACAAGCACTTCTCCAAAAAGGAGAAATCCATAAGTCTTCTCTTTGTAACAGAAGTTAGCATCTGGTTATTAAACATGGTCCAGAAGATAAGTACTCTTTTCTAATATCTGTACATAGGGGTATGGAAACTAGGATTATTTTCAGATGATTCCCATTCATACTTCCGAAATCCATTTATTACAAAGTAAAAAGTATTGATCAAATCTAATAAAGTGATTCCATAATTAATTCGTGAATCAATAATCAGTAATGAATTCATTTGAATTCAATGGAATAATCACTTAAGTATCCACTGCATATGAGGTTCTGTATTAAGGATTTGGGGAGTCACAAAAAAAAGAATATCAGGGACACTTGAATTTGAATCCAGCCTCAGATACTTCATATCTTTGTGACCCTGTACAAGCCTCTACAAATTTCTGGGTCTCAGTTTCCTAATCTGTAAAATGAAGAGATTGGATTCATGATCCCCATTGTCCCTTTTGGTTCTATGACCCCTTGAGTCTATACTTGGTGCTGAATCATCCAGTGAGAGCTCCAACATCAACAGAGAATCACGTCACCACAAAGCTATTGCAATCAGCTCACTGGATGGGACCTCACCTTCTAACACCACAAACTGGCCCTGCAACATTCCATACCTTGGCACAAATGTTGGTGCAACAGAAAAAAATATTTTCAAAGAATCATCTAGGAGAGAATGGGGGAAATGTGCCTCACAAGGCATTTCAAGCCACTTTGCCTCTCCCCTAATTTCCTTTTCACTTAAATATAGTCAAAAGCATAAAAACATGGACAAAGCAACTTGTGGCTACTATGCATTTAAAAACCCTCTGACCCTTTGGAAGTTGATGAGTGACAAATTCCTTTCTTTTCTGGAAACTTGTGAGGTGTATTATAACCCTTCACTAATATTTTTGGGTGCTATATTCTCTCTAAGCAACATGATAAAGTGGAAAGAGGATCCACTAGATCCAGAGTCAGTAAAACCTGGATTCAAATCCTGACTCACATTGGCTAGTTAACATGGACAGGCTTTTTCCCTCCCCCAAGCCTTAGGAAGTGCTCCAGACCATGAATGTATCCACTCACACCAAAATCAAAGGTCCTTGGGCATATTAAAATCAACTTTAGAATTATGTTTCCTTTACTTTGCCATTCCTTTTGGGAAACAAAGATGGAATTAGAAACGTCCAAGTGACACCTACAAAAAGAAGAATTAAGATGGTTGCGAGCAAGCAGTGAGGATATTTTCTTACTTCGATTTTGCCTCTTTGACCTCTCCAAATCATGCTATTTATACCATTATGTGGAATAGGAGGGAGGATGAGAATCACTTCTACTGAGCAGAAACATAGCTTGCTCTGTCCTAACACTGTGGCCAAAGACATGTCCTAGAAGAGCCAGGATGGTGCTACTTTATATATATATATATATATATATATATATATATATATATATATATATATATATATATATATATATATATATATAAATTTATATTTATATATATATTATATATATAATTTATATATATATCATATATATAATTTATATATATATATATCATATATATAATTTTATATATATATATATATATATATATATATATATATATATATATATATATATATATATATAGTTTTTATTTACCAGATATATATGCATGGATAATTTTACAACATTGACAATTGTCAAACCTTTTGTTCTAATTTTTCCCTTCCTTCCCCCCCCCCAGATGACAGGTTGACCAATACATGTTAAATATGTTAGAGTATAAATTAAATACAATATATGTATACCTGCCCAAACAGTTGTTTTGCTGTACAAAAAGAATCAGACTTTGAAATAGTGTACAATTAGCCTGTGAAGGACATCCAAAATGCAGGTGGACAAAATTAGAGGAATTGGGAATTCTATGTAGTGGTTCATGATCATCTAGAGTTCTTTTGCTGGGTGTAGCTGGTTCAGTTCATTACTGCTCTATTGGAACTGATTTGGTTCATCTCATTGTTGAAAATGGCCACATCCATCAGAATTGGTCATCAAATAGTCTTGTTGTTGAAGTATATAATGATCTCCTGGTCCTGCTCATTTCACTCAGCATCAGTTCATGCAAGTCTCTCCAGGCCTCTCTACTGGTCATTTCTTACAGAACAATAATGTTCCATAATATTCATATAGATGGTGCTACCTTTAAAAAAAAAAAAGAAGAAGAAGAAGGCAAGGATCTCCACACCTAATAGATGCTTATATCTCTATATAGAGAATATGATGTAGATCAGTGGCACAAGTTGTTGCCAGCTGCCAAACATCACAGAAGGTCATAAGACTTCAGAGATTATTTGGACTGCCCTTCTTATAACACATGAAAAAACACTAGAGCAAAGAGACCAAATGACTTGCCCTATCGCTGGTTCCAACAGATCTCTGACATCCTGTGCCATACTTAGAAAAGGGAAAGGAATGGATGAGATGAGTCTGACTTCTCAGGCCCCAACAGACACACAGATAGCATATCCTCAGGCACCAAATGCATATTAACATATGCCATGATTTGGGGCTCTATTTCTCATAATATAGCTTCAATTTAGAGAATTAGCATAGCATACTGACTTGGTTGTCAGAAAGGCAGGGTGTAAGTCCTGTCTCTGGAACATCAGTAGCCAGATGAGTCACCTATTTTGCTTCAATCAACTTTCTCAATGACAATAAATCACAGATAACTGGCTAATACAGTAGAAGGAGGGAGCATGATTGAAGTTTCCCAAATACCAATGAAATCACAAACCCTAAATCACTCCTTCTCTCCACTCTACCTTTAAAAGCAAACAAACAAAACTCCTTAGATGTATGAAGGGATTTTAGATTCAGACCTCTAAAGCAGGCAGTTGTTCACCATTTTTTTTGGGGTGTGTGTGTGTGTGTGTGTGTGTGTGTGTGTGTTTGGACCTCTCTGGTAAAAGCCTCTAGGCTCCAGCTTAGGCTAATGTTTTTAAAGGCATAAAATAAAACATACAGATTTACAAAGAAAACCATGTATATTTTAATATAGTTGTAAAAAAATATTTTTAGATTCACAGCCCACAGGTTAAGAATTTCTTAGAAGAGTTTCTATAGGCAATTTAATCCAATTCATTCTTTTTACAAGGAGGAAGCTGAGACCAGAAAGAGGTAGATATTTCATCATCGGGATCCCCAAGGCTGTCTAATTAGGAAACTAAGGCCTGGTTTCAAAACCACTATATAAGACTATCTATAGTAAATATCCCATTTTAAAGCATCAAAAATGAGAAATAATAACCTTTACAAATTTCAAGATACAACACGAACTCTTCCTAATGTAGATTTCCAAGTGTTTAGAAAGTTTCCAAATGAACACCTTCAACAAGCTGCCTTTGTAATATCCTTGTCCTTAAATGTATATAAAACATGAAACCAATCCTAACACAATTACCCTTTCTGTCCAACTGCCTCCTTCCGCCCCACTGCACGTATCCTTGCTCTCATTTTTATACCATCATTTATAGCTAAAGCCACCTGTTTCTCTGCATCAGAATTTTGGATGCCATCTTTTCCTATAGCACCAAGACAGGATTGGACCTTTCTCTGTTCTTTGAAAGACCCCATAGCATCTATTTCAAAGCTTTTCCAAGGATGAGTATTTCTGATCAGAAGATGAGAATATGTTGCCTCATGAGATCATGTGCTCATCAGGCTTTCTATCCATGCTATTAGTATTTATAATAGACAGACACAGATAGAAAGACTTTAAGTACTTAGTATATCCCAGACACTGGGGAAATGATGTGGAAGCTTTATCATTGGTAATACAGTGGGAAAGAACTAGAGCTTTAGAACTCAAAGACCAAGTTTTAAACCTCACCTCAGGCAATTAATATCTATGTAATCTTGTGCAGATCATTTATCTCTCAGTTTGTTTCCCTTCCTCATCTGTAAAAAGGGGGGGGGGGGAGGAGTGGAGGCAGCCTATGAGATCCTTTCCAGCTCAGTGAAGGGGGCTTCAGAGAGGTCATTGTCATTACAAAATCACAAAGTGCAAAGGGCCACAAGAATCCCCTCATCAAATATCCTTGTCATGTGGTCATCCAACCTGTCTTTCTAGTCCTCCAATGAGAGGGAAAGCTATTCCTGTCCAGGCAGCCCATTCCATTTTGTCATCCCCTTATTGCTAGTTAGTTGTTCTAGGCATCAAGCACAAATTTAGGATTTTGCAATGCTCACCCATTGTTTCTGAAGCCAAATACAATGTTTTAAGACTCTTCCCAAGGGCATTCTTTCAAGTATTTGAAGCCAGTTCTCATATACCCATGATTCTTCTCTCCTTTGACCAGTCCTCATCGTATATATTGGCTGTTTAGAATTTAATTCAGGTTAAAGCATTATCTACTCTTCCAGTAACTTTCACCCCTCCACCAAGGGCTACACCAGCTTTCTAGGTTGTATGGCCTTAGCACACTCAGGGAAGGTTGTGCTATGTCATTGGGGGAATCCCTGAATGTTCTCATAATGACTTATGGAGGGGTGGAAGGAAGTAGGGTAGAAAACCAACTTCAGCATTTTGATCCAGGAAAAAAAACTAGATTTTAATAGATACTTCTATTATTAACAATTTGACTTGACCCATTGATCCCTGAATTGATTTAGGTCAGGGGTT
Organism: Sminthopsis crassicaudata; assembly: GCF_048593235.1. Taxonomy (NCBI): domain Eukaryota; kingdom Metazoa; phylum Chordata; class Mammalia; order Dasyuromorphia; family Dasyuridae; genus Sminthopsis; species Sminthopsis crassicaudata. Next base: position 20,856,715 of record NC_133621.1, on the reverse strand, counting down.
CTCAAACTACGGTCATATGCAGCCCGCTGAAGACATTTATGCGGCCTGCTGGGTTATGGCAAATGGGTTGAAGAGAGGAGATAGAGAGTGAGGTTTTGTTTTTACTATAGTCCAGCCCTCTAACAGTCTGAGGGACAGTGACCTGGCCCCCTATTTAAAAAGGTTGAGGACCACTGAGTGATAGAAACTGGAACTATGATTTAATCTGAGGAGAGGGAGAAAGCTAAGTACTTAGCAGTAATTAGAACACCAACCCTGGAGTCAGGAGGACTTGAATTCAGATCCAACCTCTTACTAGCTATGTGACTCTTGGCAAGTAACTTAACCCTTATTGCTTCAGAAAATTAAAATTTAAAAAAAGAATTGGTATAGGAAGCTCTCGGTTGAGGAGACACCATGCAAGTTAGCACTTGCCAGTATTTTTTCCTCAACTGATAGTTTTAAAAAATTGTTTAGGGCACTGAGAACTTATGACTTTCCGACAAACTATGTATATATGTATGTGTGTATGGGAATAATATATGTAATAATTCTACTGTAGATGGATTTTATATTCATATATATGAATATGTAGACATTAATATATAGATAATTTTTAAAACACACACACACATATATATATATGCACATGATTACAAATACAAATATGAAAATGTGTGCATATATTTTTTCTATTTTAAAAAATGAAATATGATCAATTCTATCCAAAGGAATATTTAATAGTTTCTAATTTACCAATAGGGACTTTATCATGAGTTTAAAAGCATTTAAGCATTCCATTTGAATTCTTAAATATGCAGTGGTGATGAGATTTGGGGTGGCTTGGTAAATTCATCGGAAGCATTCTATTAATCATTTCTATATGCAAATGTTCCCAGTAGACAAATGCAGAACTTAGAAAAGGAAAGAAAAGTGTGTGTGTGTGTGTGTGTGTGTGTGTGTGTGTGTGTGTGTGTGTGTGTGTTTTAATTTTGGGCTTCCTATTTATTGCCATCACATGTGAAAATGACGGATGTACCCATTGCAGCCAAATTCAATAGGAGACTCATGAATCCCGTGACCTATTTTCCATTCTCCTTGTGAATACAATTAAAATGATTTCCACATTAAGAGCAAAATATTGTGGGTTGGAAACACCATCCCTCCCCGGAACCCCCAGTGTGAACACCCACAATGCTCAGACCTCACTGAAAACAAAGCTTTCCTGAAGGATTGAAGAAAATATGCCAGATGCTTTTATTTCACAGAATTGTAGCAGGGCGCTGGTGGAGAAGATCATTTCGTAGGGTGAAGGTCTGAGTGTACATATTTTCACCTATTAATCGTCTGTCCTATCAAGTGTTTTACGAGTTAAGGCAGGGGAGGGGAAAAAAAAAAAAAAAAAAAAAAAAAAAAAACCTCTGACTCTGGGAAATCTCATCTGTTCCATTTGAATCCCCTGCATTTCCAGCAGGGGCCATTTTCTGCATTTCTCTGGGCCCGAAGAAAAATTAGGAAGTTCTCAAATCTCTGGCTCTTTGCAGGGCCTTTATGATTTTCAATTAATTCTCATCAAAATGCTGGGATACAATGAGGCCGATATTAATCCCATTTTCCAGATAAGGAAATGGAGGCTCAGAAAACTTACCCACAAATTTCCAGTCAAGGGTTCTGATTCTGAGGCTGGTGCTTCTTCTTCCATCTGTCTCTCTGGAGAAGTGTCACAGAAGATTCTAAGTCATTGAATGGTCCTTAGATGTCCCAGGTACCTAAACAAGGAAGGAAGGGAATAAACATTTAAACAGCACCTACTATGTGCCAGCCACTGTGCTAAGTTTTTACAAATATCATTTCATCCTCAAAACATCCATGAGAGGTAGATGTTGTTGTTATCCTCATTTTACAGATGAGGAAACTGAGGCAGGCACACATTGAGTGACTTGCTTGGAGTCACACAACTCACAAGTTTATGAAGCTGAATTTGAACTTGAGAAAATCCTCACTGTTTCATTCTAGACCACTGACTATCCCCAGTCTTTATTGTAGAAACTCCCACTACCACCCCAATGATAGGAAACCCACTACCTCCCAATTCAGCCCACTACCTCCTAATTTAGTCCATTCTATTTTTGGATAGTTCCTATCCTTAGGAAGTTTCCTTTCACATAGATTCTTTTTTTTTATTTTAATAGTTTTTATTTACCAGATATATGCATGGATAATTTTACAACATCGACAATTGCCAAACCTTTTGTTCTAATTTTTCCCCTCCTTCCCTCTACCTCCAGATGGCAGGTTGACCAATACATGCTAAATATCACAGATTCTTTGCTATTTTCTCCTTAATTTCAATCCACTGTTCAGGTCTCTAGGAACTGATAGGCAGAAAAAGAAGAATCTTTAGAATAAGAGCCCTACTTCCTGGACAAGTCACCTAACCTTAATTGTCTTATTCCCCCTTCCAAAAAAAAAAAAAAAAAAAAAAAAAAAAGTTGTTCTTTTTTAATTTAAGCACCTACAAACACATTCTAACTAATTTCCGAACAAAAAAGAGAAAGCACGAAAACATGAAATATAGTTCATTTCCTCAAATGTATATATGAAATTGACCTAAAAACCAAATTTGCTCCATTTGTAGCCCATTTGTAGTCCCTTCAGAACTTCTTTTGATTTACTTGGAAGCCCTTGTCTAAGAAATAAGTGTAATCAAGAAAAACAAATCAATATCTTGCCGTGAATGAAAATATTTATCTCATTCTTCCTGATTAGATTGTAAACTCCTTGAGGACAGGGTTCATTCTTGAGTGGGGAGTGTTATAACTCTTTGTTATAAAATCTGGTGAGACTGTTCCATTGTGTCCTCTGGAGCTTCTGTTTAATGGTCAACTGACAGTCCTTTTTTTTTATTAGATTCATGCCCATTTCTAGAAATTACTTTGTGTGTGTATGTGTGTATGTGTGTGTGTATACTGTGTGAGTATATATATATATATGCAAGTGTCTATGCCTATATATACATGCATGTGTGCACTTATATACTGTATATATCAACATATACATAAAAACAGAGACTATTTCATTTTTCTTGGTTTTTCTATTTATTTTTCTCTTAACACCAACAGTGTCTGCAGTATAATAATATTTAAAGAATATTTGTTGACTGGACAAACAAGGAAGAAAATATACGTGTTATTAGTCTCATTTTCCAGATAAGGAAACTGAGGTACATTCCTCAAGTAAATTGAGGAAACTGATTTACCCATATTCACTTCAATAGGAAGTGTTTGACACAGGATCTAAATTGCATATTCTCCTGAGTGTAATCCCGGCACTATTTCTATATCACCCAGTCTTCATGTGTTAAATTAAGGAGTCTTGTTAGCACATTGTTTCAAAGGCTTAGTCCAAATTCAACAACTTAGAGCCTAGATGTTTCCCTTCTCTCACCTTTTCTTCCCTCACAGACTGTGGCTGTTGCTTCCACAATGATCCTTCTAGTCCTTCAGACTAGAAAGTGATTTCCCTGGTAATATAACAAAGTCCTGGCATCTTTATGGAACAATAAGTCCACAGCCTCTTTGTTCTAATGATTCTAGCAGACTTGGCTTGCTTCCCAGGTGTGGTTTGTAGAGTGATCTCAGATAGATTGACTCTGTTCAGTTGTGTGATTTCAGATACCTGAAGTAGCCTCAGAATCTCAGAGTTGGAAAGGACCCCAGAAGCCATCTATTTCAACCAGTACTTGAACAAGAATCCCCTTAAAATATGGCCTACAAGTGGCCAACCAGCAAGTGATCAAAGACCTCTAGAGGATAGGAGTTCAATGTATTCTAAGAAAACCCAATCATACATACATACACACACATATACATAAATATATATAGTTATATATATACATATATATGTGTATATAAATGTATATGTTTATTTATATATATATATACACATATATATATGTGTGTGTGTATATATATATATATATATATATATACATATACATATACATATAATATGTATATACTATGCCAGGCTCCACTATTTTTTTGTTTAAAATAATTTTTAGTTACAATCCCAGCTTTCTCAGGAGCTTCTCCCTTACCTTGGACATCAACTGCCTCTTTGTTATATTTGTTCTAGGTCAAATATCATTTTCTCTTTTTTTGTAAGTAGTACTTTATTTTTTACAATTATATGTAAAGATAGTTTTTAACATTTGTTTTTATTAGATTTTGAATTCCCAATTTTTTCTCCTCACTTAGATGGCAAGAAATATGATATACTTATACATGTGCAATCACAAAAACATATTTCCACAACAGTCATATAATGAAAGAAGAAACAGAACAAAAGGGAAAAGCCACACACACAAACAAACAAACAAACAAACAAATAAATAAATAAATAAAAAGTGAAGCTACTATGCTTTGATCTGTATTCTTTCAGAATCTTCCAGATTCTTTCTCTGGATGTGGGAAGCATTTTCTCTCATGAGTTCTTTGGAATTGTCTTAAATCATTGTATTGCTGAGAAGAGTTAAGTCTGTCAGCTGATCATTGCACAATGTTGCTGTTACAGCCTTCTGTACACAGGTTCTGTTTATTTCACTCAGTATCAGTTCATGTAAATATTTCCAGGTTTTTTCTGAAATCCACCTGCTCGCTCATCATTTCTTATAGCACTGGAATATAGTATTCCATTATATTCACATACCACAATTTATATTCATAGACACTCAATCCAAACTGTTGCCACCACAAAAGAGCTGTTATAAATATTTTTGTCCATCTATGTCCTTCTCCCTTTTTTATAATTTCTTTAGGATACACACCCAGTATTGCTACTGCTGGATCAAAGGATAGCTCATTCTCCTTTTAAGAGAAAACAGATGCTAAATAAAGGGTGAGGAGTTCTATCTTCCATCCATCATCTATTGTCATCATGTCACCTGTCATGGTTCTATCCCTTCTTCTCTCATCTTCCCTTCCCCAATTTAGCAAAAATAAACAACACTCCCCAGCAAAGCTTCTAACACTTTGTGTTGATTGGTTAATAAGAGTCAAATTCAATTAAAAATAAAGTCAAGCTTCTGCTACACATTGAAGTGTGATCCTGGGCAAAGCAACTCAGCCCCTTAAGGATCCAGGCAGCAGTTGAAGACTGTAAGATACAGAGATAGCTAGATTGGTGCAATGAATAGAGCACCAGCCCTGGAATTGAGAGGACCTGAATTCAAACTTGGTTTCAGACTCTTAATACTTCCTAGCTGTGTGACCCTGAGCAAGTCACTTAATCTGAACTGACTCAAAAAAATACTTTTAGACACAGAGAAGGTAAAAAGCTTCACAAAGAGGAGTTTCTGCATCTAGGATTTCCCTATCCCCAGGAAATCACAGATCCAATCCCTATTCCCTCTCTTTTTTTTGTATATACATTTAAAAACAATATGTCCAACACTTCTGAATTCAGTATATGTTAAAAGGGATGATGTCATATAGTTCTGATGGGTTTAGCACAGCTCCCCAGAAACAAAATCCAAACTCATATGGAAAAATAATAAGCATGAGAATAAGAATTACTACCACATCTAGCATTTATTTAGCACTTAAAAGGTTTGCAAAGTTTTTTTTTTCCATGTGTTATTTTGTTTGATGCCCACAATGACCCTGGGAGGTAACTACTATCCTCATCTCCATTTTACAGTTAAGGAAACTGAGGCAGATAGAGGTTCAGTGACTAATTACTTGGTTGAGGAAGCATTCAAATCCAAGTCCCCGGACTACAAATCCAGTGATCTTTCTCTTTACCAAGGGTCAAGAGAAATAACATTTGCAAAGCCCTTAAAGTGCCTAACACATGGTAGTGACTCAATAAATCCTTGTTCCCTCACAGGGCTCTCCATCCAGCTTAACTTATTGGAGACTCATCATCTCCGAAATTTAAGACTTTGAAGGGAATTTATTGCACAATTAAATGGATAAGCCCACTTCAATAAAATATGCTCATTACTCTGAATAGGCTTCATTTTCAGTAAGTGATACCACATTAGTAGACCGAGTGGCCGGTACTGTGTTCTTAAATAAAATGAGATAATACTTCTAACATGCTTACCGAAGTGTCTAAATAAATGCCCTTTCTCTTCTCTCCCTTCTTTTCACTTCCCTTCCCTCCTCTTTATTTTCCCTTCTTCCTTTCCCTTCTTTTCCCTTCCCTCCCCTTTTTCTTTCCTTTCCTTATCCATCTAATATTGTACCAGAAAAGTGCTAGGAAGTGAAAAGATACTGCCTTCCTTGAGCTTACATACTACTGACGAGGAGGGAGAGACAGACAGACCACACACAGAGAGAAAGACAGACAGAGACACAGAGAGAGAGAGAAAGTAAGGGAGGGAGGGAGGAGGGAAGGAGGGAAAGAGAAAGAGGGAGAGAAAGAGAGAGAGAGAGAGAGAGAGAGAGAGAGAGAGAGAGAGAGAGAGAGAGAGAAAGAGAGAGAGAGAGAAAGTACAAAGAATACAAAATAATTTCAAGTAGGCCCACCCACATGCACATGCTCAAAGACCTCAAACATTTTCTGATTTGTAACTGACATGGCTGATTCATCTTGTTCTTCCAACTCCAGGAAGAATTCAGATACAGGCACTGAGTCATAGCTGGAACATCGCCTCCGGCCTTCCTTATAAATTCATTTTCCTGTTATGGTACTAACTTGTTGAATAAAGTGAACCATCAAAAGATATGAGTGTGGTTTATGAAGCTAAATATTTATCCAATAAAATCTTATTTTCAAATGTGTAAATTTTCAAGAAGAGTCTCAAAAATTCAAGTCTAGACTGCCTAAAGCAATGTCTTTCAGAGGTGACTTTGTAAAGTTTTCTCATTTCCAAAGTCTATCGGAAGTGACTTTGTAAGACTTTCTAATTGCCCAGCTTAGAGTTGGGAGTGACATAAAAATCATCTCAGCCTCTCTGCACCTAAATGATGATTATTTTAACAATATTCTCAACAAATGATAATCAAACCTGTGCTCAGATACCTTCAGGGAAGAGAAATTTACCACTTTCCCAAAATAACCAATCCCACTTTTAGAAAGCTCTCCTAGGTTTTCCCTTCTTTAAAACTAAATCTGCCTCACTGCAACTATACTCCTTGCTCCTGATTTTTGGAGCTAAATAGAAAAAAAAAACCTACTACCTGTTCTTTGTGCAAAGCCTTCCAAATGTTGAACTCACATATAACATAGCCCCCTTCCCAGATCTTCTCTTCGGCAGTGTAGTCTCATGCTCCCTTTTCATCAGCCTCTTACAGCATCAGTCACAAGTCTTTCATCATCTGTTTGTTGTCGACTAGAAATGCTTCAAAGTGGTAATATTCTTCTTTATCTATAGCTTTTCTATTTTAAGAAGGTTGGGGACCATTTCAGCACAAAGTGGCCTGATCCACCCCACTCCAACCAGGCTCTACTCAGTGTTACTCGGCGCCTTCTTGAGACTTATCAGTTTCAAAGAAATTTTCAAGGCTTGGGTGCTAAGCTGCCAGGAACAGGACAAGAGCTAAAAGTTAGTCACTTACCTTACCTATGGAAAAAGTGAGCACTGGGGTTAAACATGATGATGCAAATCTGTAATCTCTGCTACTAGGAGTGTCTGAAGCTAGGGCATTGTTTGGTCCAGGAGTTCTGAGCTGCCACAGGGCTAAAATCAGAGGGTCTGCATTACATTTGGCACTAATGAAGTAAGTACTAGAACCAGGGAACCACCAGAGGGGTCAATTGACCCAGGACAGAAATGGAGGTCAAAAACTTCTGGGATGATCAGCAATGGGGTGGATTAGTGAATGGTCACTGAATTTCCAATTGGGATGAAATTGAGAGATTTATTCTAAATAAACAAACAAATGAATGAAAGAATGGAGGAAAGAAGGAAGGGAAGAAGGAAGGGAGGAAGGGAGGAAGGGAGGAAGGGAGGAAGGGAGGAAGGGAGGAAGGGAGGAAGGGAGGAAGGGAGGAAGGGAGGAAGGGAGGAAGGGAGGAAGGGAGGAAGGGAGGAAGGGAGGAAGGGAGGAAGGGAGGAAGGGAGGAAGGAAGGAAGGGAAAGCTGTAAGAACAGATGACAGCAAGGAGATGAGAATCACCAGCTTTGGTAGAGAAGAAACCCATGAGTGAACGAGGTCTGTGTGGTTAGAGGGAAGCACATCCAGAACCAAAGGGGTCTCTGTGACTGTGTCAAATAATTCCAATAAGGAGGAGCCAAGAAAAAGAAAAGCATAGTCAGGGCCCAGGACAAAGAACTGGGAATGGTTTTCTCATCATGACACTTTCCTTCTTCTCCTTGTAGTAGGAGGAAGGATTGTTCTTTTTTATTTCCCTTTCCCAATGACATGGAGAATACTTTTTCCATATATTTAGGGGTAGAAGTAGGAACAGAATATAGAACAAATAGCAAGAAAAATCAAGTAATAGATTGTTTCTACTTTTATCTAATTTTAATTTTATTTACTTATTTACATTAACTTTATTTTTATTTAATCCCAATTAAATGCTTTGCTATTTGATATGTGAAACCAAACTAGGAACCTCCTTGATTTATTATAGAGGATGTACTGGATTGAATCGAATTTTCATAATTACAATGGCCCATCCACCCTTTACACATACACTGAACTATGGATGACAAGAGTCCAAGATTCCTTTTCTTCTACAACTTCCTTTGGGACTGACCTTTGATTTCAAGATCTGGTCAAAACCACCCTTTTGTATTCCAAGAGGAAAGAGCCATATCTGAGCCAGTTTGGGCTGTACCCAGCCCCCACCGGATCTGAGCTGGCTTGGGTTTTCAGCCCCCATTATCTGCTCAGGTTTCCCCAAAACAGTTTCTTCCTTATCTGAAAAGCTTGCCAAGAATTTGGCACTGCCCTAGGCTCCTTGAAGCAAATAAAAGAACCAAGGTGGAATCATCCCTTGGCGGAGAGTTGAAATATGCCAGCATCACAGAGTCTCTGTCCCACTGCTTTTGGTGTATTTCTTCCTCTATCTAATACCTTTTACTAACTAGACTTTAACCTTACTTCCAAACCCTACAATAAACCTCTTTTTATCAATCTAGGTTTTTGGGCCGCCACTAGACCTCATTTAACTTTGTATCCTTGCGCCAAATCCAAAGGGGTTGCAGGGGAGCTCCATTTGACACCCTGTACCCTGAACCTGCCACTAGACCTCAATTAATCCTAATTTAATGAGGTATAGACCTCATTAGGCAAGATCACTATTATACCGTGTCAGACTCTTTGTGATTCCATTTGTGATTTTCTTGGTGAAGGCACTAGAGTGGTTTCCCATTTTCTTCTCCCACTCATACAAATAAGGAAACTGAGGGAAACAAGATAAGGTGACTTGCCTAGGGCCACAAATTTAGTAAGAGTCTAAAGTTGGATACAACACAGGAAGATAAGTCTTCCTGATTCCAGGCCTAGCTCTCTATCTGACACCCAGAGTTGTCTACAATCCTCTCTATATTGTATAACCTGAATATTTATGCTTCTCAAGCCACTCAAAGTTTTCATTTTTTGATCATCACATTATTTTCAGAATGTAGTAGAATTGCAAGAATGGTTAAGATACATGTGATGAATTTCAAGAACTCATCAGTTTTAGTTCATACTGAGAACCCCAGGCTCCCTATACACATAAAGTGCTTTGTGTTCTTCACAAGTCCTTTGTTTACAAACTCAAGCATTTGCGCTATGGGGGCCTACTGTTGTAACTCAAAGAAACTTCACTGAAGAGTTATTTGATACAGTCAGTGATGAAATACATAAGCTGTTGTATTTGGGGAAAAGGTTTAATAGGAGACAAGAACACTCATAGGAAGTGGTAGAGAGGATAGGAAAAAGGTTCTAGGCAATAGCCATCCCTTCCACCATTTGTAAAGCTGTTGATACCTCCCAAATTTGGGTCTTTTGACAGCTACCTGTGCTGGAGTTGAGATCAAAACCTCCATAGGTGGATGGAGAAAGGCAAGTAAGGAGTATAATCAGTGCTGTTGCCAGAGAACTTAAGGTATGACTCAAGTCCTAGAACTAAGAGGGAGTTCACATTAGTTTTTCAAGATATTGCTCCTAGCATTTGGTGTATCATATCAGGTTTTCTCTAGTTTAATAAGTGGGATTCCAGAATATATACCATGTATCTGAAAAAGTCAGGATTGCTGGTTTTCTATTTGCGATGTCTTATGTAAGAAAGCATCAGTTAGATAGGAATCTATAAGTATCTAGCTTACAATCTGTAAGTATCTACCTTAGAAAGAAATTCCAGGCAACGAAAATTCTAAATGTGAGGGAAGAGAGAATTTACAGAAAAGAAACAAGTGATTGATGACGATGATGATGGTGGTAATGATGATGATGATGGTAAACTACCAGGAGGAATAAAGAAGTATAAATAAGGGAGAGACAACCTATCAAACAGAGAAAGAAGAACCCAAAGGAAAAGGTTCATCAATAACAAACAATAAATTAAAAAATTCAAATGAAAGTCATCTCCTGCCCCAACTCTGCCCTTTTGCATACACTCTATTCCATTACTCGGATATTGTTCGTTGCCTTTTGGGCACCTACTACAACATCAGCCTGGAATTATCTCCAAGAAGCCCTGACTACTGAACACTGATCTCTGCAACAAGGGCTTTGTGAAACAATCAACCTCATTTTTCTGGCTCTTGTATCTTTGTAAAGCACCAGGAACTTAAGACTTGCTGTATTGGAAGAGAACAATGGGCCCTTTAGTTCCACATCCTGTCTCTGACAGTGACCAATGGGGAAGGGTTAAACAGCACATAAACCAGTCATTGTGGAACACTCCATCAAACTTGGAGTGGGGGAGTCAGGATGAGTGGGGGGAGAGCCCTTTTCTCTTCCTGAAGTTCACTGGGAGCATGAACAATAATCACTCATTAGAGCCTTTGAACGTGGCCTTCCGCACTAGCTTAGATCTTGGGGGCTCTTTGCAAAAAAGACTTTTAAAATGTAGGAAACGTGCCGGGAATGGTGAAGGCAGAATCACAGGATGTGGGGGGGCGGGGAGGGTGGAGGGTGGGAAGAAACCCCAGTGGCCATCTAGACAACCTGTGCCCAAATTTCCTGAACATGATTTCTATGGCTTTTGTTTACTGTCTAGCATGGCCTTCCAAATGGTAAAGATTTGATGAATTATTTGACTTTTCTTTGACAGTTGAATGTAAGCTCCTTGAAGTCAGGTGTTATTTCCATTTTCTCCTGGTATCTCTAGTATCTGTATATTTACTATCATCTAGTAGGCTCTTAATAAATGCTTGTCAATTGACTGAGTAAATTCTTATTGAATTGTTTTTTACATTGTGTGAGCTATCAGAATAAAATTAGGTTGTAGGAGAGCAGTTGACAGGGACCATCTCCTTCAATGGACAGCCTATAGCTGACAGAAATTTTTTGAGACTACTATAAGATCCTAGACTGGAGAATATATAAGTATTTTTGCATCAAAAATTGCCATTTTTATTGTTTTATATATATATATATATATATATATATATATATTGTTTTAATTTTAAAAACACATGCTGTCAGTTTTCAACATTCACCCTTGCAAAATCTTGTTCCAAAATTTTTTCTCACTCCCTTCTCCCACCCCCGCCCCACCCCTAGACAGCAAGTAATCCAATATATGTTAAACATGCAATTTTTCTATATGTTTCCACAATTATCATGCTGCACATGAAAAATCAGATCAAAAAGGAAAAAATGAGAAAGAAAACAAAAGTGAAAATACTATGTTGTGCTCCACACTCAGCCCCTTTCTCTGGTGCTTTCTCTGGGTGTAGATGGCTCTCTTCATCACAAGACCATTAGCCTTAATCACTTGTTGAAAAGAGCTACATCCATCAGAATTATCATATAATCTTGCTGTTGTTGTGTACAACATTCTCTTGGTTCTACTCATTTCACTTAGTATCAATTCATGTAAGTTTCTCTAGACCTTTCTGAAATCATCCTCCTGATTGTTTCTTACAGAACAATAATATTCCATAACATTCATGTGCCATAATTTATTCAGCCATTCTCCCACTGAATCCACTCAGTTTTCAGTTTCTTGACACTACAAAAAGGGCTGCCACAACCATTTTTACACATGTGAGTCCTTTTCCCTTTTTAATGAAATCTTTGGGATACAATGCACAGTTTGATAGCCCTTTGGCCAGAGTTCCACATTACTCTCCAGGATGGTTGTATCTGTTCACAGTTCCACCAACAATGTATTAGTGCATGAATAAGCATTGATTAGGTGCTTATTATATACTAAGAATTGTGTTTATTCATTAAGCTTGTTAAATTAAAGAGAATCCCCTCCACAGCATACTTAAGAAAGAGTCAAAGTGGAAAGGAAAGGGAGCATTTATATTGGAAAGAACCATCAATTAGAAGTACTGAAATTGGTATCTGAGTTTGCAACAGCTCTGCCAATTACTACCTCTGTGAGGTGAGCACAGGCAAATCCGTTAATTCTTTGAATCTGAGTTTCCTCATCTGTAAAAGAAGAGAGCTGGTTACATTAGCTCAAAGGTCTCTTCTGATTCTAACTCTAGGATCCTGTGGCCTCTGGTGAGGGGAAGCTCCTTGTCCTTAATTCAGTCCATTGCATTTTGAGTTAGCTCAGTTGTTGGGAAGTGACTCCTATCTAGCTGGAAATCGCTTCTGTTTCTTCCACCCACTGCCTCTCGTACTGCTCACTAGGGTCAAGAACATCTTAGCCCAGTCCTTAACCCTGAGTTTGCTCTCCTCTTCAGTTCCTCCTTCCTCTTTTATGAGCTCTTGTGAGTTACTTTTCCTCTCCTTTTCATCATAACAAAATCTTGGAGTATTTGTGATGCAACTGATAACGATAGGAAACATGGCTCTTCATTGCAAGGAAGGAAACATGTGGCAAGTTCTTGGCTATGTCAAGGAAAGCAGGGCTTATGGCCCAGGCCCTGTGTTTTAATGAGCTGCTCCATCGACCACCCAGGTGACTACCACCTGGCTTTTTGGTATTGTTCCCAGCATCATTAAGTCCCCACTAAAATCCCACCTCCTACAAAAAAAGCTTCCCCAGCCCTTCTTGATTCCCCCTGCTAATTACTTCCTTTTTATCCCGTATCCAGTTTGTTTAAATATATTTGCTTTCATGTAATTCCTTCCATAAGATTTTAAACTCTGAGGGCAAAGACTATGTTTTGTTTTTGTTTTCTTTGTTAAATCCTCAGCATTTAGCATATTGCCTGGCACATGATAGATATTTAATAAATACTTGTTAATTGATAGTTCACCTCTTTTGAATAAGCCTTCTTAATGGTTTCATCCATCCTAAATGTTGGGGGGAAAAAACAGGGCTACTCTAACCTTGCAAAGGGTTTAAAAAAATAGGCCATAAAGCATTCCACAGAAAAGGTAAAATGCTTTCGCCAAATACACCTTTAGGATTATCACTCTCCACATTATTTCCCAAGTGATCAAGCCTAGAAAGTGTCAAAAGATCTTAGAGGCTTTGGAGTACAAAAATCAGGATAATTTGGATGTGTGAATAGTGAGGGATCTGGAAGGAGAGCACTCAGAGGCTGCCTAGTCCAACCCTTCCCAGCTCCACCTACATTTTTACAGATTCTGAAATAGGTCCCAAACAAACAAATTACTTGGCTCAGTTGATATCAAAAGTAAGGGGGGAGCTGAGATTTGAACCCAGGTTGTCTTGACCCCTCAATTGAATGTTCTTTCTACCATGCCAGGTAAGTGTCTGACTCCGGCAAATCCCACTTTCACATGAGATCAAAGTATGTGAAAATGGATACTCAGAAAATTATAGATCTCGAGCTCCAAGGACTGTAGTCCAACTGATTCCTGGAGAAAAATGTCGTGCCCAAAGTCCTCCAGATAGCAAGAGGCAGAGCCTGGTCCTTTGCTGCAGCAGACTGTGCTACCTCAGAATTGTGGTCCAATATGCATTAGGCCCACTCTCCAGTTCTCTTTGGTCTCCTGGGCCAGTGATGAATCAATGATTATTTTCATTATCAAAGTAATTTTCTTTCTAATTGAAATGGCATGGCATCCTGGGTAGAGCACTGGACTTGCAGACAATAAGACCTGGATTTGGATCCCACTTCTGAGATTGTGTTAATTTTACCTCTCTCAGCCTCCATTTCCTTATTTGCAAAATTGGTATAATTGCATTTCTAGAACCTGCCTTCCCAGTGTTGCAATAAGAAACAAACAAGATTGTGGGTGTGTGTGTCAAATGCTTTGAAATTATTCTTTAAAACACACTAGCTAAATACACACATAATATACATAATATACATCAATGATCACTATTATTTTCCAACCTGATTATTTTGCAAGTGTTGGACCTGGGATGGTTAAATAGCTTGTGGAAGGTCAAATTGCTCATCTGTGTCAGAGCTAGGCCTAAAACTGAGTTTAGCTTACTCCCAGGCCAGTATTCTTTCTTTGACATCACCATACTTTGGAATAAGGAGTACTGTTCAGTTAGTCACTCTTTCCAATATATATTGATACACTTGGTTTTGGTCCAGTTTATATTTAAATCCCTCAGATTTGGAAGACCAAAAAATCATCCTAATTATGAATTAATTTATGAATTACCATTTTTGAAATGATAAAATGACTATTCTGCAACACACTTTTTAGGTAGGCTTACAATTATTCCCTGTCACTAGAAAGATTGGACAAAGGCTGCATTCAGCTGGGACCTGATAAAGAAAAAACAGACATATTGAGGCGAAATTTCAGGGAAATTGACGGGACACTAACTAGCTGCGTGACCATGGGCAAGTCACTTAACTCTGATTGTACACAAGAAAATATAAAGGCCTCAACTCCTTTCAGTTCCTATTGACTAAATTCAAAGGCCAGGACTACCCATTCTAAGAGTTCTCAAGGAACTTCTTAAAGAGTCAGTAACCAAGAGAAATTGAATTAAAATAGTCACAAAATGTAAAGAGTGAGATAGAATGAATTCCATCTTTAGGGAGCAACAGGTGAGTAAGCAAGGCAGCTTCCCCACCCTAGAAATGGACCCCCTTTTCTGACAAGGCCAGTATAAGGGTTTGCTTAGATTCTGTGCTTTTGTGACAAGGAAGGGTTTTTATTTTTGCATAGAGGAGACAGCAGAGGAGTAGGGGAATGTTGATAGCGATACTAATATAAGAAGTGTGTCTCACAGCTCTCCAAAGCCAATTAATGAGATGCTCTGTTCCCTGACACCTCTATCAGATAATTGAGTTACAGAATAAATCAAATATGTAACTGGTATTCCCAGACACCTCTACTCTATCAAACAAGGAAGCAAACATGTAAAGTAGTAGAGAGGACAGAAATTATTCCAGCTGTTTCATTTAAGCAGATAGAGAAATGTACTACTGTATGATCACAGTAAGTACTTCTTTCTAAATGCTAGTTGGTTCTGGCTGATTAAGTAATGGAAGGAGTGGGAGCTTATAAGCAAAAATACAAGAGAAACCTCCAACCCTTCTAAATTATATATCATCTAGCTTCCAATGCTGTTTTTTTTTTTTTTTAACATCTTGTTTTTACATCATTCTAATTTATGACTCTAGACCTTTCCCTCCCTCTCCAATGAACCATCTTTTGGAGAATAAAGCAGAAGGGAAAAAAAAAACAGCTCAGCAAGCCAAGTAAGACAAGAACTGAATCTGATGGCAAATCTGAGGGTCCACACTCAGAGTCACCTAACTTTGTAGTGTAGAGATCAAGGAGAATTTTCTCCTTCCTTTTCCACAGTTAAATTTAGTATTTCCTAATGTACACCACTCAATTTGGTATTTTACTTATTCTTTTCAGGTACATCATTGAATTCATTGTGTATATCTCAAAACTGGTTCACTAATTTCACTTTGTATCAATACACAGTGTCTTCCCAGACTTCTCTGAACTCCTCGCGGTCATCGTTTCCTTTGGAGAAGACATATCCCTATCACACATCAGGTACCACTTTAACCACTTTCTAATCAATAAGCAACTACTAAATTCCAGTTCTTGCTGACCCAAAAGGGGGCTGTTATGAATATTTTGTTCTAGGCAGGAAGCTGTTTTTGGACTCCCGGGGCATATGTCCTAGCCATGGGATGCCTGGGTCAAAATGTGTGGATACATTCTAGTCACATTTTTAGCATAATTCCAAATTGCATTCCAGAGTAATTGGACCAGCTCCACCAGCAGCCTATTAGTGTAACTGGATCTCTGACCCCTTTTCCCAACTATTGTCATTTTTGCCAATTTTACTGGGTGTGAGGTAAAAACCTCATAGTTGTTTTGGTTAACATTTTTCTCATTATCAGTTATTTGAAACTATTTGTCAGAATTTGCCATTCTTCTAAAACCTAATTTTTTTTTCATACCAGTTGATAACTTACCCATAGGAAAGTGACTTTTGAGCATGAATTTTATTAGTATTTCACTCCCATGATGCTTTGGTATGTACTCCCACCTGCTTTGTATATACTGCTTTATAGCAGGGAGAACCAAACTAGCTTTTTAAATGAGGGTCTCTAAGAACTCTGGGATAAAGCCCCTTGGATAGGGTCCAGATGAACTCATGCTGAATCCTATCTCATGGAACTTAGTGCTTGTACTGGAGTCTCAGGATACCTAGCCTGCATGATAAACTGTAACTTTCCTATCTCATGGTGGAAAATGGATGGGAGTGGCCCTGTATCCTCCCACCCCCAACAGCATGCAAGTCATCTGCCCCAGAGACAGTCATGGTTCCCAAAGTTAATCACGTCTGTTTCCATCCCATGAATGATGAATGGTGCTTGATTTTCCCTTGGTTTATAGTATTCAATCAGAGAGTTCTCTCCATCTTTATTATGTTAACACCCTAGGTTTTGCCAGAAGCAAGGTACCAAGAGCATTTTGGGTTCCCACCAGCACTTTCTTTCCACCTTTATGCTCTTAACTTCTAGATTTGAACTGGAAATTTGGAAGCATTCTTAAATGTGATTTTGGGAGCTGTATCTCTAGGTTCCAAGTGAAATGAGAAATTAAGGCAGTCAAATGGGTGATTTAACTCAGAACAAGGCTTGTGACTCAATTACACGAATACTGTCAGTGAATGTTTTGAACAAGAAGGATCTGGAAGCTTGCAGCATATCTTTCCTCTGTTTTTATGTTTATTATTTTCACTTTGTATATATGTCATAGCTTTGATGTTATTTCCCCCTTCTTTTTAATGCATCTTCATGCCTCTCTCTTTGCATCGGGCAACAGGCTTCCCCGAGTTATTTTAAAAGGGGAGGGCTTTGCTTTGTCTTCTCACCATTTCAAAACTATCATTTCATCTCTTTCCTCTCCTTCTTCTGCTGTGATTCCTGCATCAATTAATAAGCATTTGTTAAAATTTCAATATAATCTGGCCACAGTGCTAGTGCTGGTTATTCAAAGGCAAAAGCAGCAGTCACCGTCCTCAGTCAACTGATATTCTAATGATGTTTCCCATTCACTCTTTCCTCAGTCCCTTTCAACCTGGCTCTGTTTGGGGAAATTTTACCTTATCATCAATTCTAGCCATGGGTAGGCTACCATGTAGGAACTTTCTATATCCCTATTTTAACTCTTTCCTGGCCTGTATTGTCTTTCCCTGTTTAGAATATAAAGTACTTGAAGGCAAGGACTATATTATTTGATTTGAGCTAGTGCTCAAGACAGTGCCTGGAATGATTTTTCATTAATCAATCGAACCCACTTACTACATTGAAACTACATTCTTAATGGGAAATGCTGGCTTCTTAATCACCATTGATTTTTTTTTCAGTGATTCTCTTTACTCTCATAAATGGTTTCATTTGATATATTCTGGCCTTAATGACTGCTTCAGAAACATTTTTCAACTTCTCAATTTTGTTTCTTTCTCTTCCACTTTTCTCCCTTTTGGGGTATTTCCCTATGACAGGAGTTCTAAACCTAGAGAATGTGAACTAGTTGTGCTTTTCTTTAATTTTGATAACTATTTCTATATAATTGATTTCCTTTGTAATCTTGTCTATTATTTTTTTTTAAAGAGGCAATGCTGGGTAAGTAACCTTTTTCCCCTCAAACCTCCCAGACTATTTTGTTTTTCCCCTGTTGCAGTAGATACTTCTAATGTATTCTTAGATATATTTAAACTTCGCAAGTGTCCATTTTGTGATATTATATTGAATGCTCTGTATTTGTTTGCAAGGATGCTTCAAATCAATAATTGTATTCCACACACATACATATACACAAATGTATGAATATCTCTTTGTACATATGTGATATATTATATATACAAGCATATTCTTTTTACTTTGAAATGTACTATGACACTTTATCATGATTGTTTTAGAATTCATATGCTATTCTCTTTCAGAGCTGATAAACACTTCAGGGCAGGGAGACCATCAGAGCTTTAATAGCCAAGATGTCCTCTATCTGATCACAGAAAGTGATATTCCAGGAATGAAAACTTAATCATTTCTCCACTCACAGAGCCAACTAAGATTCTTTTGCACTGATAAGTGCCTTTTTTGCTTAATAGTGTACATGGTTCTTGGAAATTTAACTCCAAGAAATCAGGATTTCTTAATTTTTATCTTAATGACTCTTAATTCCAGGCAACAAATTGGTGATTCATCAAGTCCTCACCCTTCAGGGCTGATTATATGATTTAGGAGACAAAGGTATGACTGCCTACTCACACAAATAATGTTTGCTCAAAAGAATTACTTTTTTAAAATTTGGAACACAAAGTTTTACAAAAATTAATACTGAATTTGGAAAAACAAAAGGCTACTAAATTTTTTAAAAGAATATTTTTTTCTTATTCTCCATTTCAAAATTTTCAATTAAAGAATTTGTTTATTTTTTTTCCTGCTTGCATCACTGGCATTAGAAAATGAGAATAAAAAAATCTACATATCATGGACTCACATCACGCTTGAGAAGAATTGTGTAGGGTCATGGGAAATTGAGAGGAAAGGGAGAAACCTCTCAGATTTACTCTTGTTGTTATAATTAATGCTAGTAATCTACAATAATGGAAAAATAATGTTCAGATGGCATTAGAACAGGGGTTCTTCATGTTTTTTGTATCCCTGTGGGAATCTGATGAAGTCTTTAGGACTCTTCCCAGAGTGATCCTTCTAAATGCATAGAATAAAATGCACAGAATTACAAAGGAAATTAAATATATTGAAATAGAGTTATCAAAATATATATTTTTTAAATCTAGTCCATGGACCTTAGAATTAGAATCCTGATAAGAGGCAAGCTCAGACTCTCAACAATTTTAACAGAACAACGGAAGGAGATTGAGGGTTTCAATTGCAGGGACCACTGGGAATGGACAGGATGGTGACAAACAATGGCTGTGATTAATGAGATCAATGAAGAATTGGGTTTTGCCTCTCTCTTGGGCCTCTTCCCTTCCTTTGCTACCCTTCTCCACTCCCACTTCCCACCCCTCAACAGCTGGTGTTTTTCTTCACTCATTCATCTATTTCCTCCTTGGTATACTTCCCTTTGAAGGGGATTTTGTCTCTTGGAAAAACCCAAAGATCATAGAATTTAGACGTGGAAGGGATTTGGAGAGGGTTTAGTCCAACTCCCTCATTTTACAGATTAGGAGACTGAGGTCCAGAGAGAAAATGTTATTCCAGTGGTCCTTAAACTTTTTTAAATAGGGGGCCAGTTCACTGTCCCTCAGACTGTTGGAGGGTCCGACTATAGTAAAAACAAAAACTCACACTGTGTCTCCACCCCTCAGCCCATTTGCCATAACCCGGCAGGCCGTACAAATGTCCTCAGCAGGGCTATAGTTTGAGAACCTCTAACCAAGAGGAGCTGCTACATGGTATTGTGGATAAAAAAGGTTTCATCACTACTAGGAAAACCTGTGTTTAGTCCTGGTTCTCACATGGAATGGCTGTGTTATTACTCTAGGTAATTCTCTAAGATAGTGGTTCTTAATTTGAGGATTCATAAATGTAATTCAGGGGATCTGTGAACTAAGATGGGAAAAACTACAACTTTATTTTGATATAACTGGTTTCCTCTAATCTAATTATCTTTTTTTTTTAAATTTCAAAACACTATTTTTAGGAAGGGTCCATTGGTTTTACCACACCACTCAAGGAGTCCCTTACACCCACACCCAAATGATTAGGTCCTCTAAGACTAAATTGTAAGATGATGATGACCTGTGTTGGCAGAAAAAGCTCCCTATAATAGTCTGTCATTTGGCATTTATTAAGGCCTCTCTATGTGCTAGGACCGTAGTAAGCTCTAGAATTACAAAGAAAGACATCCCTATTATAGGTGAGCTCAAGAATCTAAAGAAATCATCAATCTGCTTCCTCCCTATCCTTATAACCCATCCTGAGTAAATAGCAGCACTAAAATTCAAATCCAATTCATCAGAATTAAAGTCCATTCCCACTATTTATATCATATTTTCTAGATAAGAGGGGAGCTCTATATAAAAAGCAAGATATCTTCCTTGACAGGTTGTTGCTAAAAGCAATTAAGTTAATAACTATCTCATAGGGAAAAAATAAAGCATCTTCATAAGACTAGACTTAATGTCAACTGAAAAAGAGGAAAATGTTTAAACTCTAAACACAAAACTAAGATATTGCTTTTCAATATTCAAAGATCATAGAGTTGCATCTTAGTTCTTCCCTCTCTTCCCTTCTTTGCGACCTTCCCTCAGAACCTCCATAATTCAATTACAAAATGTTTCACCCAAACTCATAGGTCCCATTGATGAAAGGGTGCTTTTTCCCCCCCTTTCTTTCAAAAAATGTTTAAGGATATCTAGATGACTAAAAATGGTCTGAATCCAACTAGTCAGGGTCCTAACCCTAATTTAGCAAAAAGATTGTACTTATAAAGTTATAATATATCCTTGGGAAGTCAACAACAGAAAGAAAATTCTCATATTACCAAAATATTTGTGGTACCACTTTTTGTGTTAAAAAGGAAAAAAAAAAGAAAGCAAAGAAAGCTTTAGATAACAGAGTGGATAGGGCACTTACCCTAGAGTCAGGAGGATCTGAGTTCAAAACTGGCCTCATACATATAACAAACTAGCTGTATGATCCTGAGGAAATCACTAAACTCCAAATGCCACACAAAAAAAAAAGAAAAGAGAAAAAAAATGGAAATTTTTAGTTGATACCCCTCAATTGTATAAGAGATGAACAAATTAGATTGCAGATTGTAGCTCTGTGATATGGAAACAGCCATTTAATTTCTGAGCCTTAATTTCCTCAGCTGTAAAGTGAGAAATTTGAACTAGATGGCCAGAGTTTATTAGGATTAAATATTTGTAAGAAGCTCAGCACAGTACCTGCTACATAGTAGATGATGCATAAAACATTCTCCCTTCCCCCTTCCTCCTCTAACGATCCCCATCCCACCCACCCAATTTCCCATGCCCCCAAACACATTCTTCTCCAGCACAGCATCATATTCTTCTTATCTTCTAATAGGAACAATCAAAGCTAAAAAGGAAAAAAAATTAAAATTTTTCACATGAAAATTTAGTAAAAAAAAAAAAAAAATCCACGCAAAAATTTTTTTGAAGGGGCACATAAGAGGAATGCATATATCAACAGCCACTATTTCACATTGCCTACTCTGAATCTTGGCCTATCTCTTTCCTATAATTAAGAACATTTAGATAAAAAGGAAAAACTTTATTTCCTTCTAGGTTGTATTCCAAACTCCAAGAACACTCACCATTAAGTAAGAAGTCAGTTACCAATGGAAAGAATGTCTTATTTGGCTCTGTAATATGAGTCTCAAAGGGACTCTAGTTATTAACATAGCCTGACTCCACATCCTTTCCCCAATTAGAATGCCCTCCTTCAATCATATCTGCCTCTTGATCCCCTCTAAGTCTCTTTCAAATCACATTTCCTGTAAGATGTATTTCTCTAAGCCTCTTAAGATCTGCACCTTCCTCTGAGATCATCTCCAAGCTTTCCTGTATAAATCTTCAATGTACACAGTTGCTTGCACATTAGATCCTTGAAACAGAGACTGTAGTTTGCTTTTCTTTGTATACCCAGCATTTAGCACAGTACTCAGAAAATGCTTAATCAATGCTTGTTCACTCTAGTCTGAAAAGACACAGCTAATAACTATCAGAATGACAATTGAAATTGGATTCCAGGCTCTCAAGTCCATTTTTCTTTCCATGAACTCATGTTACCTCTAGAAATAAGATAATACATCTGGCTATTTCTGGGCCTATCCACAGATATCTATTTAACTCATAATAAACATTGCATAGTATATATTATATATGTGATATATAGTATATATTATATAACTCATAACTGCAATAATAGTTCTATGAAAATAAATTATCGTCTTTTTTCTATCTTTTTATATTAAAAATGTCAATATTTCATTTTCCTCCCAATTACATGTTAAAATGTTAAAAGTCTTACCCCTCAAAATTCCCAGATCCAAATTCTCTCTGTCTGTGATGTTTCTACAGGAAATTGTATTCTTTGTTCCAGCCAAAGACACCAGAAAGCTCTTTCCAATAGATTACTGTTCTTCTCAGAAATGTTCATTATATCTCGTCTTTGAAGTCAAATTTCAACCTCTCTGCTTTGTATCCCTGATTTCCATAATGTCATACCCTATCTTTCCAGCCTTCTGGCTTTTCCCCTTCCTCTCAGTGCTTAAGTTTATGAATGTAACATATATGTTTGCCTCCATGTCACATCTGGAATGGCTTTGCTCTCCTTGTTACTATAGAATTTCTACACTATGCATTTTGGAATAGTAAGAAAATGGAAAAGGCTTAGAAACTCTTAGATAACTATCGCAGCAGTGCAGTTGAGTGGTTAGGAGAATGGGAAATGAAGGTAATGATAGAGGGTATGAGAGAAACAGGATTGTCTAAGAGGAAACATTAATTAGGTACAAAAATTTAATGTTTTTACCCAAAACATCTTCACTTTTCCCTTCTCTCGATAGCTGCCAAATTAATATCTCTTATGTCTTGCTTTGAGAGTGTCAATGTCTTGCTTAAGGCTCTTCAGAGGTCTCTATTGCCAGAAACCCTAGGGGTCTTCTTCTTCCAGACTGATTTTTTAAACTAGGTGAAAAAGGCCATTCTCTGCTTCATTTCTTACTTAGCCTTAGTCACTGAATGGGTGTTGCTTTAATCAAACTGAGACCCATTGAAGACCTTAACTTAAAAAGGCCAAGGCTTCCTACTGTATCCAGGACCATCTCCAATAATCCTGATCTATATCTGGCCATTGGATCCAGATGGTTCTAGAGGAGAAAGTGAGGCAAATGACTTTGCACAGCCTTCTTTCATTTAAATCCATTTCACTTGCACATCATAACATCACCTCCATGACATCATGATCCTCTTTGAGAACAAAAGGCAATAACAGCATCAGCAATATTGCTTATAAACAAATCCTTAGTTAAGTATTTCAGTGCTTTTCAATCTGTCCCTGATCCATCTTACAAAATGAATTCTACATTGTTCCATCCCCCTTTGCTACATCCATTCCAACTAGTCTGTTTGCTATTTTTCATACAGGATAGTTCATTTCCCATCTTTTTGCCTTTGCTCAGACCATTTACCATGCCCGGAGGGCTCTTCTATTATTTGTCTACTGGTATGCCTCAATTTCTTCAAGACCTTCAGCCTATTTAAGGGACCTTTTCTTATTCCTCTAGTTATTATTCCTCCTCTTTCCCCCCAAATCCCTTTGCATTTATTATATTTCTCTGTTTCCTCTTTAGAATGTGGGTATTTCCTTTTTTGTATTCCTGGAACCATACACAGGGTTTGGCACATGATTGGAACATAATAGATGCTTACTAAATTGAATTGTTTAAAAAGTAGGCAATGAGATGGAAGATTATCACAAATATTCAGTAACATAGCCCATTGAGTGAGAGGAGGAGCCCTAGAGCCTTCCACTCTCCAGGCAAAGACCTTGCATCAATAGATTTCACTAATGAGTTTTCAATTGCTTCCAATTTTGAATGGGTTTCACCTAAATTTAATTTTAAATTGATAGAAGAAACAGAAGATAACCTTAACAAGTCCCATTATCATTTATCTGCTCTAGGGAGTTCTGAATGATGGAAAAAAAATGGTGCCAGCAGCCCCAAATCACACTTGGTGACTTAGTGTGGCTATCAGCCTAGGAATGAATGCATCTAATGAGACTGAACCCTAGAATGATTGACCAGGGCTTGGAGTTGATATTTTCTTTGCAGATTACATCAGAGTAACTACTTCCAATGGAATTCTCAAGTCCTGCTTTTCTTGGTTCTATTTGTTCCCTTTCTTGCCTTCCCCAAATCTTGTTACACCACCAAAATTGAAAGGCAATTTCATGCAAAAAATTAATAATAATCATAGTAGGGGAGGGAAAGTCATGGAATTTAGTGACATGGAATCAAAAGAAATGAGTTTGAGACAGATCGAGATTTGAAAGAGCTATACCATAAACTGTGTGACATTGTACAAACCTCAGGTTCTTCATCTGAAAAATAAGTATAATTATACTTCCTATCCCATTTTTGTAGTTCAGTTTTTTCAGTTGTGAATGCATTTGGGGTTCTCGACAACAATGCAGAAACGGTTTGCCAGTTCCTTCTCTCGTTCATTTTCCATCCAAGAAAATTGAGGAAAACAAAATGAAGATATTTCCCCAAAGCTGCATTATCTGGTAAATGCCTGATTAGAACTCAAGAATCCCTGATCTATATCCAGCATTCTACCCATTGTACCACTTAACTGCCTATTCCTATCCTATAAGGTTTTTTAATAATGGCAGCTGATAAAAGTATTGTGTTTAATGGTTTTCAAAGCACTTAGCAAGCACCATCTCTTTGGAGTCCCCTGGACATCCCATCGAAGTAGGTATCATAGATAGTACTGACTCCATTTTACAGATGGGAACATTGTGCCTGAGCAGTTAAAATGATATACCCAGAGTAAAACAGGAGCAAGTATCCAAGAGAGGGAGTACTGAAATCCAGTCCTTTATGACTTCAGGTTATATGTTACATTCATTGCATGGTGTTATTGTTTCTAATCATAGCTATTATTTATATAATGCTTCCCCTATTTTTGAAAGTTTGTAACTTTCTTTTTAAATGTTATTTTTATTGACACCTTTATTGTTAAATTGCATTCATTTCTGAATAGATCTCCTTCTTTCCCATTACCTGTCAAATACTACCTTGCAAGGAAGATATAAAAAAGAAGGGAGGGGGTAGGGGAAATGATTCAAGAAAATCAACCAAAACACCAGCCATATGTGACTAAATGCCACAGTAATAGTCCCCTGCATCTGTAATGAAGGAAAGGTGACTCCTTTTTCTTCAAATCCTTTGTGTGCTAGATGTCAAAGATTGGCCATTTTAATTACACAGTGTCCATTTTTGGTTTATCATTCATGTCATTTATACAGCTGTCTGTCATTATGCATATCGTCCTCCTGGTTCTGCTTACTTCATTCTACATCAGTTCATGCAAATCTGATGTTTCTCTGAAATTCACCACTTGATTCACATTTCATTACATTTGTGTGCCATGATCTATTTAACCTTTCCCCAGACAATGAGCACCTACTTTGCTTTTAATTCTTTGCTATATAAAGTGTCACCATAAATATTGTGGTGTAAGGGATCTTTGTGTATTTACCAAGGAATTAAATCTCCGGGTCAAACTTCTGTGTTTGCTGCCAACCTGCTAACTGTGTGCCGAAGAAGAGACTTTGTGAATCTGATGGATCCTTTGGGATGCTCCCTAAGCCAATGAAACACTTCTATTTCCCTTTGCCACTCTTTGGGCAGTTTGATGACTCTTGCTCAAAGGAACTCATGAAGAGTTTGGAAAGTACAAAAGGTACCTCAGCATCTGGTGTTCCATAATTCAGATTTGCAACCAGGGGAGCACCGATACCTCTAGGAATACGGAGTGACCTTTGGCATCGCAACACACTGGGAGCTGAGGTAAGGGTTTATTAGATAGCAATAATATCTTTAGATATAAACTCTGTGGGACTGATGCTAAGTAGGAACTGAGTCTATTGAATAGAAGATTGAGGTAATATAGAGAAAAGTATGGCTCCAAGGAATTGTGGGAAATGTTTATGTTTTGTTCCTTCTCTATCTTCAGTATAACTATACCTTTGCAAAATCTACCTGATATTAAATGACTAAATGGAAATAGTGGCCAGTCACTAGCCCCTTACAATGAGGAGAACACAGATGGTAAGATCTTGAACTGATGGCAGTCAAGAAAAGATACTCCTAAAACCTTCAGGGTACTTTAGAACCCTCAGTGTGAAATGGAACTTGCTTGGCTCTGCAAAAATAAGTCAGAACATTTTACCTAGAGATATACACTGTGAAAGTTGGCTTCATGATTTCTAGTCACCCCCCTTCCCTTCCCTTTAATATACATTATATATGTGTATAAATATGTACATGTTTATAGATGCATGTATACATGAATTTATATGAATGAATATTTAACTATATTATATATTATGTATAGATCTATCTGTACTACATATGTATAATAGATATATACATATACATATATGAAAAGTGGATCCCCAAAAATGTCATAGCACAAGGCCACACTTCCAAATAGTGGTCAAATTAAGACTAGAACCCAATTGTCCTGACTAACAGTCGAGTCTTTGCCACCATACTACCAGTGTTCTCTCTGATCAGGTCAACTTATTTTGTTCCTCATAGATTTCTTTTCTGTTGTTCAGGGGAATTCCTGATTTTCAGGCACTTCAGAATTAAGGGAACCTAACTTATCTAGCCTGTATCTTGCCATGAGTTCTTGCTCTGAGTCCCAACAAGTGGCTTTTGAGTTTCTCTAGGGAGGAAGAACCCACTAATCCTAGAATCATCCCACTATTTTTACAAGGACATTTATTCTCACATCCAGCCTACATCTTTTAGGGCTGTTACTACTATGAAAACTAACAAACAAAAAAGATGAAGAATCTCATTCCCGGTGAAGTTAGAGCACTTGCTCATAGCCTTTGGATTGTTCCTTTAGTTCAAATATTGACTTGTGTAGAACTGGTACAGCACCAACTTCAAGCTATCTAAAGATTTTTCCAAAAGTCCCTTTCAAAGTGGAATGGGCTGCCTCAGGAGGCAGTAACTTCCCCCTAACTGGAGGTTTCAGAGTAGAGGCTGAGTGATCGCTTCTCTGGGAGGGGCAAGATTGTAGAATGTATTTTTTAATCAGAACCGGGCAAAAGGAAAGCAAGGGGGAGGGAGAGACAGACAGACACAGAGACACACACACAGACACACACAGACACAGAGACACACACACAGACACACACAGACACAGAGACACAGAGAGAGACAGACACAGAGACACAGAGAGAGACAGACACAGAGACACAGAGAGAGACAGACACAGAGACACAGAGAGAGACAGACACAGAGACACAGAGACAGACAGACACAGAGACACAGAGACAGACAGACACAGAGACACAGAGACAGACAGACACAGAGACAGACAGACACAGAGACACACAGACACAGAGACACACAGACACAGAGACACACAGACACAGAGACACACAGACACAGAGACAGACAGACACAGAGACAGACAGACACAGAGACAGACAGACACAGAGACAGACAGACACAGAGACAGACAGACACAGAGACAGACAGACACAGAGACAGACAGACACAGAGACAGACAGACACAGAGACAGACAGACACAGAGACAGACAGACACAGAGACAGACAGACACAGAGAGAGACAGACACAGAGAGAGACAGACACAGAGAGAGACAGACACAGAGAGAGACAGACACAGAGAGAGACAGACACAGAGAGAGACAGACACAGAGAGAGACAGACACAGAGAGAGACAGACACAGAGAGAGACAGACACAGAGAGAGACAGACACACAGACACACAGAGACACACAGACACAGAGACAGAGAGAGAGAGAGAGAGAGAGAGAGAGAGAGAGAGAGAGAGAGAGAGAGAGAGAGAGAGAGAGAGAGAGAGAGAGGCAGAGAGAGGAAGTGGGTGAGAAATGAGCAGTTTCTATAAAGCAAATGGCAAATAGTAGAAAGGAAATCATTAATTTTAAGAATAATATCTGTCAGTGTCAGAGACATGACTTTGGTCTCAGGAAGGTCAATGTTCAAGGCTAACCTTTAACACATATTTTTGGTGTGACCCACATTTAATTTCTCAATGTTTTGCGACTAGGAATTACAAATACAATTTACAGAAAAGGGGTCAACATGCATCAGTATAGGCAATTTCCTCATCGAGTCGTTCCTTATATCAATGAAAACATAGATTCTGTCCCTATTCCTGCCCACTTCCAAGTGAACCTTGGCCCTTGGCCCTTCCCCTAGAATTCTAAAGAACTTGTCCTGCCCTGAAAGCCAGCGAAGACTGACTACAAAGAGCAATAATTCCCTCTTTTTATTATTAGTATTATTTCTGGTAGATAAGAGTAGCTTAAGTCAATTTCAAACAGAGCTAATGAGGCTATTGTCAACTTTGTCAACTCAAGGATAGAGGTAGATCCTTTGAAATGCCTCCGATTCAATGCCTTCTTGATGATCTAGCCTATTAATCATTAATAACCTTTGGAAATTTCCCCCAATGGCAGCAGACTTCTTTCTCAAACTCATTGAGAAGAGAACTTGGGAAATAGTCTGTATATAAAAGGTGTGACTGAAGTAAGCCAGAATTTCCTAAGACTTTGGCAATGGATTTGTCTAAATAAAGACTCAACACTGAGTTCTGGCTTTTTCTTTTCTTTTCCCCCTATTTCTTTTCCTTTTGTAGTAGTAGAACAATCACTATGAGGAAAAATTTGACCCGTGACCCAGAGTGCCCCCCCAGGTTCTGGATTTATAGAGGCAGCGGTCCAATCCTAGGAACTGACCCCTAGAGAGTCCTTACCTCACTTTGTCTAGTCCATATCTGGAGTTCCTCTAGGAAAATTTTCCAAAGTAATTGTTTCAATCTTTCTTCAAATGTAGCTTTCCCCTGTTTTTACTGGCTGCTTTCCTAGTATACAAATAAAGGTAAAAGGGAGAGTCCTCAGCTCCTGGACAAGTACTCAAGGTAGAACCTTATTTTGACCCATAGAATATGCAAAAGATGAAAAGGACTCCCTGGGTCCAATCAATAGATGCAAGAAAAACTATCAGCTCTTCCCTCTCACCAGGAGGAACTGCATTTGAAATGCTTATCAGGGTTACCTTGGACATTCTGATGAATTCCTTTCACTAGACCCCGACATGGTTCTCCTCCCCCAACTTTGTGGTGATTCCAGAAGACCAATGATATCACAAAGTTCTTGACTTGCAAGTGGATTGGATTTAAGTAATCTTAGAATAGTATGTTGTATTTTTGACTTGCCCTATAAAAGCACTTAGAAAGATGCTGAACAAGTCCAATTACCCCTTCCACATCATGACTTTCTCCATGTGAATAATGAATGCGACTTCCATATATTGCAAGCTAGAATAAGATATTAATGGAAACTTGAGGGGAGTTTTGCAGAAGCCATAAGACAACAGTCACATGAAGGCCAGAAGATGCCAAAGAAATTTAGAAATTCAGAAATACGTAAAATATATGCAGAGTATTATATAATGTCAAGATATTTTATCTTTTAATACCATAATAATTCAGACTTTTCAGGTACATTTTTCCAGACTGTAGGTACACTATGCCCCAAACCTCTGTGACCTGAAGGGACAATTCTATCCCCTTCCCTTAAGAATCCCTGTTGTCCAGGTAACCGATGGTAAGAGTCAGAATGGCAAGGTCCAAGCCTGCTGCTTCTCTGCCTCAAGATGGCCCTTGAGTTCTCATAGTTCAGGAAACCCACTGGTAGTTTCCTTCTCCAAGAACTACTCTAGAGTGAAATTCCTCTCCTTTTACAACACTGAGACCCAAACTCTTGACTTGAGGATTCTTGAACTTAGCTTTTCTGATAGCTCCCAAAACTGGCACCAGTCTGAGGATTTGTGAGAAGTGTAGATTCAGATAGCGCACTACTTGCAAATTCCAAATGTATTCTCCTCTACTCAGGAGCTGGGATACACGCACATGGTCCATGAGCTGCCCAAGTATGGCCTTTGTCTTGTGTTCTGCAGGAGCAATCCAAGCTCTCGGGGTATGGAAGTCTATTCTAGGACATGTCCTTTGCTTTCTAACACCACATCAACTAGCAGGGAGCCAGATGGGAATCCATTGGTCAAAGATCAACTATCGCGGACACACACGCAGACACACACGCAGACACACACGCAGACACACACGCAGACACACACGCAGACACACACGCAGACACACACGCAGACACACACGCAGACACACACGCAGACACACACGCAGACACACACGCACCTATGACCTCCAAACAACATGAACATTATTAATAATAATACCATAAAGGATAACATTTATGTAGCTCTTTTGAAGATTTTATCATTTGAATCATCTTATATTATCTTAACCCTGGGGATATTTTATTCCCCATTTCACAGGTCAGAAAACTGAGGCAGATAGAGGTTAAGTGGGTAACACAGAAAGTAAATAACAAACACTGCATTTGAACATGAGTTCTCAATTCCAAGTTCAATTTACTACTGACTAGGCCACATAATGACATACTTTGATACTTTGAAGATCCAGGATTTCATACAAATGCGTATTTCCTCCACCAAAATAGATTCCAGCCCTTCTATAGATTGATTGATAACTTTTATGAATTGCTATCCTGTCCCTGAACAATCCAATTTTTCCTCACCTAGTATTCAGTCTGCCTTAACTTAGCTGGACATTTACCTGAATGGGCCCAGACTGGAAACTTGTCCACCATGGCCTGAGGTCCCAGCTTCTGTGCTGTCCTGTCATGCCCTTTAACAACCCAGGATTGCCTTTGTGTCTATAAAAGGAGGCTAGAAGAGGAAGGTTTATTAAAAGTACACAACAGGTAGTGCTAAGAATAAAATCATGATGAAATCTCTGCAAAGTAAATAGTAAATTAAAGTCAATCCTCCTATCTTGTATTT
Source organism: Sminthopsis crassicaudata (assembly GCF_048593235.1). Classification (NCBI taxonomy): domain Eukaryota; kingdom Metazoa; phylum Chordata; class Mammalia; order Dasyuromorphia; family Dasyuridae; genus Sminthopsis; species Sminthopsis crassicaudata. The sequence continues at coordinate 20,825,568 of NC_133621.1, read as the reverse complement.
CTTTTTGGTTCCCACCTTTCTAATCTTCTTTCAAACAATTCACTTTTTATATGCTCTACATTTCAATTAAAATGAGCCCAGATTTGATAGGCCATTTCCAGTTTCCATGCATTTGAAAAGTCTATATCAAAATTATACCTTAGTAAGTCTTATGTCCCTTAAAGTACTAGTCCACTTCTGTTTCTCCTAGGAAGCCTTCTATACCTGTTGCCTTCAACTGACGGGCATCTTTCCCCAAATTTTCCTACAGTATTCTGTCTTTTGTTCTTACCATTCCTTTCTTTGAATTATACTTCTATGCATATGTCATATTCCCATGAGTAGAATATCTACTCATTGGGCATAGGGGCTCTGCTATTTTTATGAGTAATGAGTAAAGGCTATTTAAAAAGTCCTAAGTGCTCTATGTAAATAAATTAAATTTTTTCATTGCCCCATGGGTCATCCACAAACTTTGTTTCCTTGAAAATTATGGCTATTACAAAATTTTCAAGCAAACAGCATGGGCAAGAGAACATTTGTGTTAAAGAAATGAGTCATGGTACTGAGGAACAGCTGGGGATCATTAAAAGTCCTGCACAACTTCCGATATGCAATTTATCCTGCTTTCTTTTTCCTATTTATTCCTGTCCTGAGCCCAAGTAATTCAACTGTAATTTTCCAAATACATATTCTAGTTTGTCTTAATGGACTGTGTAATCAACTATAGCTAGGTGATGCAATACAGAGAGCACCAAGCTCAGTCAGGAAGATCTGAATTCAAACATACTAACTGTCAGCAAGTCAGTTAACCCCTTTTTATCTCAGTTTCTTATCCATAAAATGGAGACATCGGAGAAGGAAATTACAAACCTTTTGCCAAAAAATGCCACCGACTTTGGGGTCACATAGAGTTGTACACAACTGAATACAACATTGAAATATATACCACAAATGTAATTTTTTTCATTCATTTAATTTTGCTTGTGTAGCTCTGAAGCATTTTCCTTCTCTCTCTCCTTCTCTATCTCTATGCCTCCACCCACTTATAACACTTATAAGGGTGTTATAAGGCTTATAACACCCTTAGATTTCCTCATTCAAATGCAGCCAGGCTGGAAAGAGAAAAAGATTGGCTTGTCTTTACCAATGAGTACCTTTAGAACTCACTCTCACTTTGGGCTTGATAGCCAAAGTCATAAGTCCCAAGCCTTTCCATTTGTCTTGAACCTTTCTATTAATTATATTCCCCTTGAGGATTGTGAGTTTCTTGAACACTGGGACTGTTTTGCTTTTCCATTTGTATCATTGATGCTTACTTAGCCCAGTGCTTTACACACAGTAATTACTTAACAATTACAATAACTAACAATGACATATAAGCTTTGGCATATATCATTTCCTTTAATCCTCAATAATCCTGTAAGGCCTCTGCAAATTGAGAACTGGAAAAGATCTTAGTTTAGAAAGGTCAAGGTCACATACTATATCCTGGATCGGTCCCAGTCATCTTGACCATTGTCTTGCCACTGAACTTGGAGGATTCTGTAGCTCGGCCATGACATTCAGACTCATGATGTCATTAATCCTTTTACAAGGATGGACAGCAACAACTTTACAAGACAGGTGCTGTAGTTATGGTCATTTCTCAAAGGAGAAAACTGGTGAGAGCAGTTAATTGACTAGTCACACAGCTAATTAGTGTCTGGGGTGAAATTCAAACTCTCCCCTTCCTGCCTCAAGTACAACATTCTATCTATTCCATTCATCTTTAGGGAATACTCCTTCCATTTAGATTTGAGATTAAACATCTTCTGTGACAGACAATAGTGAATATTTTAAGTTTTTTGTAGATTTTCTTATTTCATGTCTTCCTTGATATTATTAAACAACATAAGTTAATGGGGTTCCTGTCTTTCCCCCTCTCTTTAATTGGTGCTTATTGAACCTTTGTGATCTCATTTGTCCAGGAAGAACATAATGTGGGTACATGGAAGCCATAGCATTGACTACGATCAAGATGGAGTACAAAAAGTATCACTGAAGGAGTACTTTCGAGGAAAGAGGGGCCTGACCATGGGGTGAGAAATAATCATCTCAGAAGCATAGAAGGATTTAAGAAATAGCCTATTCTCATCCACTCCCTTTATTCTGGGGAAAACTGAGACTGATCCAAGGTTACACATATATGCAAGAGGAGTACAAAGTTACTCAAAAGCTGAAATCCATTTTTGTTCAAGGTTTTCATTAGAGAACAATACTAGAATAGGGTAGTAAAAATGCTAAGATTTAAAAATATTTAAAAAGACTTGGGGTTATTTAGGTGGTATGATAGAAGACCCGAGTTTAAACCTAGCCTCAGACACTAGCTGTGTGACACTGTCTGTCTACCTCAGTTTCCATCATTTGTAAAATAGAGATAATAATAGCACTTACCACTCTGGACTGTTGTAGAGTCAAATGAGATGATGTATGTAAAGTGAATCTCACTTTACTGCTTTAGGGTTATTATCATCATTGACATCTGTAGGGAACACAACATGTAACTTTGCTTTACCTCTGGAAGACCTTTTCGTCTCTTCTTGTGAGAGGATGGTGGTGATTCAAGGAGACTGAAAAGCCATTGCTGTTCTCTGACTTCCCCACTGAGAGGACGTTGGGTTGTCTGACCTCTCTCCTCTTCCCTTTGCCTCCAATTTATCTCATTCCCAGTCCACAAGCAACACCTGTGTCAGTAAAGGCTGCTTTGTGACTCCTTCAGATGTGCACAGCTGTGGAGGCTCTCGGAGAATTGACTTGCCCGTTACAGTGCACTTAGGCATGGTCCTTAACAATTGTGATCTCCATGAGTGGTTCTAAACAAGTAATTTACATTTTGGAGTTCTAACTTCATTTGTCAAATAAAGGAAGAAAACCTCTAAAGTTTCTTCCAGCGCTTCAGACATCATCCTAGGAAATAAGGTAGATCCTGAATCTGAAAATGTTAAAAGCAAATTAACCATAACCACAACCACCACCATAACAACAACCTCAACAATAATAGTGATAGTAAGCAGTGGCTAAAAGTTAAGTAGAGAGGGGGAAAGATTTCAAATGATCGACCCCAAACATTACATAAACTCCTGCCCCTGCAACAAGTCTACATAGGCAAACCAGGTAGATCCACGATTAGCTTGATAGTTTTCCTGAAAGATCAAAATCAGAGATTTACAGCCAGAAGGGACATGACAAGCCATCTGGACCAGCCTCAAGCTATTGTGATTTAGCCATTTTCAGTTTCAATATATATAATATATCAATATAAATAATATATAATTTATAAATATATAATAAATATATTTTTTTTCAAAGATATTGAAATAATTTACTATTTCCTTCTCCAATTCATTTTATACATAAGGAAACTGAGGCAACCAGGGTGCTATGACTTGCCCAGAGTTACACAATTAGGAAGTGTCTGAGGCCAAATCTGAAATCACTTAGTTTTGTGTTCCTGCTTTCAGGTCGAGCACTCTATTCCATACATACATCATGTATGAATAAACATAGTACATAGAAGTTGTCTGACTGGCACAAAGTCACATGGAGAGCACATATTAAATGGGGAGATTTGAATCTATATTCTCTGCCTTCAAATCCTGATCTCTTCACTTTACCAGAATTGGAAACTTTGGGGATGCCTATGGACCCTCCCATATGGGAAGGAGAGAGACTGTAGCTGTTTCCTATGGAAACTAGGGTGGGATTTAAAACTTTTATATATTTTAGAAAAAAGGGAGTTGTGGTGACATTCTCTTGCTAGAGAAACTAGAGTTAATACCTCAAAGCATTCTGGTAGATCTTCTCATAAAATTTAGATGGGGAGGGATTTTGAAGATAATTTAATGTAAACCAATGTCCTCATTTAATGGCTGAGAACATTAGGGTCCAGAACAATGGTAACCAAATGGCTTATGGATTCCAAATTTAGGATCCTTTCCCCTCACCATGTTTGTTCTCACTATGAAATAATTAAGAAATCTATATTCTGTATATTTCACTTTCAGATCACCTTATCTCAGCAGAAGAATGAGAATAGTAGTACTAATCCATTCCTGGGGATAGGTTTGCAAGAGAAACCTAAGGATACAAGTTCTTAGGGTTCTTGATGAAAATTAAGATAAAAACCTATAAGATCCCCTAACAAATGAGTGATGATATGTAATGAAGAGGATCTCTGGCACAGGATATGGCACAGTCAGGATCAGATCAATGTTTAAGAACAAAGTGGATGAAATTATAAAATTAGAGAAGAGATTTGTCCTCCACACATGTCACTCTATCCTCAAAATCTATACCTTCATAGAGGTTAACCCCCAAGTCTGCAAGGCTATCTTCTCTTAATCAACTCTTGAGTTAATGCACTGAAGTCAGACAACCAAGCACTTAAGGCCAATTACTGATTGGACAATACTCTATTAGCATATGCTTGGAAAATGGCCCTTCCCACTATTCTGTGCTGGTTCAATCTTTTGGTGCATACAGAGAATTGTGGGAAGGATTGGGGGTGGAGTAAAACAAGTCAGAGTCACTTAGGTGGTAGAGGAGGAAAAGGAAGGTCACAGAGATCCTTCTTTCATTCCCTTCACTTTTACCCCTAAAGACCAAGAATAAAGACCAAGGACTTTTGCTTATCCTGACTCTAGCTAATTCTAAGGTATCCAGGGTGCTAACTCAGTCTTCACATTTGGTGCCCAACATGTGGACCAAGGATCCTAATTTCACTGAAGAAGTATTCCAGGGAACAGGAAATAGAGTATTTTAATAAGACAAACAGGGAACTTACTTTGTTAAGGGCTAAACTGGTAACCTTTTCTAGCTGAAACGGGGCAGATATTAGGAAAAGATTCTCCCCCATCCCTAACCCCACCCCTCAGCTCGAGGGGGAGCTGTAGAAATCATATTTAAGTTGATCAAGGGACAAGGCTTAATTGTAACTTGGGAAGAGATTGCTAGACTCTTGGGTACATTAGAACACACATCTCCTTGGTTCTTAAAGGAAGAAGATATAGGGCCAGATAATTGGAAACTAGTAGGAAATCAACTATGTGAATGCTACAATGATAAAGGTCCTCATTCATTTCCAAGGAAACATTCTTATATACAACATAATATACTTGGCCTTAAAGAATCCTGCAAGTTATAGAAAAAAGAAGTTTTCAAAACAGCCAGATGAGGAAGTGTGAGGAAAAAGAGGAAGACAAAGAACAGATTAATGGTGATATCACCAGAGGGCATGAAGAATGAAGTGAGGTTCAAGGGTGTGGTGATTCTCACTTTCACCAGGCAGCTTCAACTCCTACTACTATTACTACCTAGCAGACACTTGACACGCCCCCTTCAACTCCACCTTCCAGGATGGAGGCAGGAGGAAGAGTGGGAGGGGCAGTGATATCACCAGCACCTCTCCCCCCACCAATCACCCCTTCCTATGACTAGATTACAAAAGACAATACTTAAAGCCACAGAGGAAGGGCAAGATATAGCTGATTTGAAAATAGGAATGTATCCTGTGATTCAGCAGTTTAACCCTTCAGGTCAAGAAAGTAGAAGATATACTTCTTTTGATATAGAAATTCTCAAAGACCTGAAAAAGGCTTGCACTCTTTATGCGGCTACATCAGCTTATGTTAAGATGTTATTACAGAATTTGGCTTATGAAGATTTAACCCCTAGGGACTAGAAATCTATAGCAAGGACATGCTTAGAACCTGGGCAAAACTTTTTGTGGCTTTTGGAATATAGTGAGCTCTGTAGGATACAAGCCCAACAAAATAGTCATAGTGGAGTTAATCTTCCAATAACCTATGACCAACTAACAGGTGTAGGTCCTTATGCAGACATTTCAGTAAAGATTAATTACCCCATAGCAGCATATGAGCAAATTGCTGCTGCTGCTATTATAGCATGGGCTTTTCTCCCCAGTAAAAATGACAAGGGTGAGGCCTTCATAAAAAGTGCACAAGGGCCAAATGAACCCTTTGCTGATTTTGTGGGATGTTTGCAGACAGCTGTCATATGGACTAATGGTGAAAATGCAATAACAGAAATTATGATAAGGCAACTTGATAAAGAAAATTCTAACGAGGTTTGTAGAAGAATTATACTAGGATTACACAAGGATGCTCCTTTAGAGGAGATTATAAGATGCTGTGCCACAGTGGGCATAAATACTTTTTATAGTCAGGCTATGATGCAAACTTCCCAAGATCTCAACATGGAAAGACAGGGTCCCTTTTGGAAAGGGACTTCCAGAGAGTCAATGCTTTCAGTGTGGTAAAGTAGGGCATCTGAAATCTCAATGTTGGCATAAAGACAGAGTGCAAAAACAGGGTGGGAGAACAAGACCTAATACCCCATGTCCAAAATGCAACAGAGGCTTCCATTGGGCATCAGAATATAGACTGATTCAGGGAAACAGGATGAGGGGTCCAGGCCCAGGGACCAAGGCAAAAAATACTTGGGACATAATGGCAGCCAAGCTACACCCAGAAAGTACATAGAAGTTCAGTATCCAGACATAACCAATTAGCCAGGAAGAAATCTGATGGGAGAAAGGGGGTTACACAATCAATTACCGAGGAAGTAACCTGATAGGAGAAAGGGAGTACAATTGGGGAGAATAGAGTTGTATGTACCTGGGACAACTGAGATACTCCCTGGAGAGGTGAAATCTGTTCCTCTCCAGCCTATGGATCCCTTGTCTCCAGGCACAGTAGGCTTGACCATTTCATGTCCTGAGAGTACTTACAAAACAGTGTCCATCCATACACTGATGTGGGAAACTGGGGAATGTATAGATAATATTCCAGTCACTAACAATGTGTGACTTATCAACCAGGGGAAGTAGTAGCATCAGGTTTACTGATACAGACTCCTAATAAGCAATCTGGTGATAGTCGCCCAGATTCTGACTCCAAGCAACAAAATCCAGGAATATACTGGACAGCAACTGTGACAGCTGACTGACTTATGCTCACCTTCTATGTAAATGGCATACCATTAGAAGGACTGGTAGACACTGATGCAGATCATACTGTCATTAGAGGTGCCAATTGGCCCAGTCACTGGCCAAAGATTAAGGCAGTCACCTACATGTCTGGCTTAGGAAGATCAATAGCAGCTGAAGTTAGTGCTACCCCTTTGAGATGGATATTTGAAGGTGAAACAAGAGTTTTACTCCTTTGATAATTGAAAAAATCCCCATCAATCTGTGGGGAAGAGACATTTTACAACAATTAAGATTAAAAATGAATACTTCATTTTTTTTCGATAGGGCTGCTATTGAAGGCCTGCCAACATTTTCACCTGTTCCTATTCAGTGGAAAACTGATACATCAGGGTGGATAGAACAGTGGCCCTTAGGTAGTGATAAAATTCAGACCTTATTAGATATAGTACAGGAGCAACTTGACCAAGGACACTTACAACCTTCTCTGAGTCCTTGGAATTCCCCAGTATTTGTTGTAAGAAAGAAATCTGGAAAATGGAGGATGTTGACTGATTTAAGAAGGTAAATGAACAGATGGAAACTATGGGAACTCTTCAACCTGGACTTCCATCTCCTATTCACTTGCCAAGATAATGGCCTCTTTGGGTTATAGACATTAAGGATTGTTTCTATTCTATCCCTCTAGATAAGAAGGATATGAAAAGATTTGCCTTTTCAGTGCCCAGTGTTAACTTAGGTGAGCCTTATAAAAGATATGAATGAACAATTTTGCCACAGGGAATGAAAAACAGCCCTACTATGTGTCAAATGTATGTTGCTGCTGCTCTTACTCCAGTAAGAAAAGCATTTCCAAAAGTAATGTTATTACATTACATGGATGATATATTGGGATGTGCACCTGAGGAACAAATATTAGAAGTATGTCTACAGAAGACCATGGAAACACTAAGAGACTACAAATTGCACAAATTGTACAAATTTTCCAGAAAAAATTCAAAGACATGCTCCTTTTCAATATTTAGGATATAAAGTATATCCTAAGGTGCTTACAGCACAAAAACTTTCCTTAAGAACAGAGAAGCTAAACACCTTAAATGACTTTCAGAAACTGATAGGAGATATCCAATGGATGCATCTAGTATTAGGCTTGACTATCTGTCAATCACACCCATTATATGACATTTTGAGGAGAGACAGTGCTTTAAACTCACCATGCCAGCTTACAAAAGAAGGTCAAGAGGCTTTGAGAGAAGTTGAACTGGCTTTATCCAATGTGGTTGAAAGAGTCACTCAAAAAATTGGAAATATCAGTTTTTGCTACACAAGAGGCACCCATAGCAGTCTTTCATCAAGGAGACAGTGTGATAGAATGGGAGAATCTCCCAGCACAACCAGAACAAAGACTTACTTTTTACCCAATGCTTGTGGATAGAATTTTATTAAAGGCCATTAAGAGAGCAGTACAATTATCTGGGATAAGACCTGACAAGATATACACCTTTTATACTAATGCACAAATTAATGTGTGCTGTGAAACCATCCCAAAGTGGCAAATTTTATTAAGTATGGCTCCAAATTTTACACACGGGTCTCCATTAAAGATAACCAGACTATTACATAATTGGCAATGGATTCTTGAAGAAAAGATTTCTAAAGTTCCTCTTAAAGGACCAACTATCTTTAAAGATGCATCCAAACATAATATTTTTGTTGTATACTCTCATGACTTAACTATAAAGAGAGTAGTCAGAACTCCTTTTCAGTCCACTAAGCAGAATGAATTGTATCCAATCATTCTAGCTGTTATTTATTATCCAGGATATATAAATATACTATCTTATTCGGCCTATTCAGTAGGTGTGGTACAAAGAATTGCCACAGCCCAATAAAATTTATAGCCTCTAATATATATATATATCACTTCTTTAAGGAACATCAAGAGCAAGTGAGAAAGCATTCAGATAAGATTTATATCTTGCATGTCCACTCTCATAATGGACTTCCAGGTCCTATTTTTGATGGTAATTCAAAGGCAGATAGCCTTCGAACCATGTTGGCCAATACTCCTTTATTTCAGGCATCCCAAGAATCTCATTTTAAATATCATCAGGCTGCTCAAGCTTTATGTTTACAATTTGGAATAACAAGAGAGGAAGTTAGGAGCATAGTAAAAGCCTGTCCAGCTTGCATTCCTTTCCACGCCTCTACACTCCTTCAAGGAAGAACCCTTGTGGTTTGAGACCTAATAAAATTTGGCAAATGGATGTGACCCATGATAAATCTTTCGGTCGTCTGTCTTTTATCCCTGTTGTGGTAGACACCTTTTCAGGATTCACTTTTGCAATATACCAGCAGCAAAAGAGACAGCCTGAGTGGTCACTGAATTCCTTATACAAGCATTTGCAATTATAGGTGTGCCACAAGCAATAAAAACAGATAATGGACCTGCACATATACTTCTAAATATTTTGCACACTTTTGTGCACAGTATAAGATTTTACACACCACTGGCATAGGCAATAGTAGAGAGGAGAAACAGAGACATTAAGACACTCCTCCAAAAACAAAAGACAGGGGGAGCCACAGGTAACCCTAGAGAACTTCTAAATCTAGCCTTTTATGCTATTAACTTCTTGATCTTTGACAAAGATGCACTGGCTCCAGCAGACTGATTTTATAACCCACCAGAAGGGCAGTGTCCAGTGCAAGCTGTCCCACTATCTTTAGATAATAGCCAGGTGATGTGGAGAGACCCAGAAAGTGGTGAATGGAAGGGACCCGATACGTCAACTGCTTGGGGGAGAGGATTTGCTTGTATCTCCACAGATGGAGAAGGAATCAGATGAGTGCCAACAAGTTATATTCGCCTTGTCCATGGGAGAGAGATGGAGCAGACCCTTGAAAAGAAGGAGAAGACCCAAGAAACATCAGGTGTTTCTGTTGCTGACAGTCAGGAATCATTGAAATCCATGAAACATGAAAAGATTATTGTAGGACTTCAAAACCCTCAGGAATCATTGGATTCTCTGGGACATGATAAGACTGTTGTAGGACTTGAAAATTCTCAGGAATCATTGGATTCTCTGAGACATGATAAGATTGTTGTAGGATTTCAAAATCCTCAGGAATCATTGAATTCTCTGAGGCATGATAAGACTGTTGCAGGACTTAAAAACCCTCAGGAATCATTGGATTCTCTGAGACATAATAAGATTGTTATAGGACTTCAAATCCTTCAGGAATCATTGGATTCTCTGAGACATGATAAGATTGTTATAGGGTTTCAAAACCTCCAGGAATCATTGGATTCTCTGAGAAATGATAAGACTGTTGCAGAATTTCAAAATCTGCAGGAATCATTGGATTCCCTAACACATAAAAAGACTGTTGCAGGACTTCAAAAACTTGTGGGGATCATGAGATTCCTTGACATGTGAAGTAATGAACAATAGATTGGTTTTGCACTATCTCTTGGCTCCTGAAGGTCAATGTGTGAGTGTTGTTTAATTATACCCTCCTTCTAGGACTTCTGGAAATCTTTTACAACACCATGTTGATTTATATTGTTTGTTATATCACTACTTGCATGTATACTTCATGTTTGTTACACCACATTGAGGTTGCAATGGCTGTGGGGAGAGTCATCACTAATAGCCTGTGCATTATTGCTATGTGCTTGTGTAATACCTCCCATGCTGATGGGTTTGTGCATACCTGTTTCTAATAAGACCCTTCAGCCCAGAAATCCGCTAGCAATATCTGGCTTGACTCCCCACTTCCCTTTGGTCTTTTCATCTCCCTTCCTGAGAAGTCAAGGATGGTGTGACCACCTATTTTCCAAAACAAAAGAAAGTGGGAGATATAAAGGGCTGAACCTCTGAGCAGATGCACTGAGGTCGGACAACCAAGCACTTAAGGCTAATTACCAATTGGACAATACTCTATTATCATATACTTGGAAAATGCCCATTCCCACTATTCTGTGCAGGTTCAATCTTTTGATGTATGCAGAGAATTGTGGGAAAGATTAGGGGGTGGAGTAAGACAAGCCAGAGTCACTTAGGAGGTAGAGGAGGAAAAGAGATTCTGTGTCCATTCCCTTCACTTCTACCCCTAAAGACCAAAAAATAAAGACCAAGGACTTTTGCTTATCCTGACTCTGGCTGATTCTGAGGTATCCAAGGTGCTAATACAATCTTCACAATCACCAATAACTACAACTCATTTCATAATGAGCAAATAAAGGATTTTCCAAGAGTGTTTTAAAGTTTAAAAAGTGCTTTCCATACTAATTTAAGTCCTACGTACTCCAACTATGATTGATACCATTTCTCAGAAGAGGAAAAGAAGGCAAAGAATTAAGTAACATAGTTAATAAATGCCAGAAGGTAGATTTGAACCGAGGTTTTCTTGGCCCCAATCCAACAACATCAGAGATGATGTGGCTCTTTCTCAAAGATAATAGGGTTCCTTAAGAAACATATGGTAGGGGCAGCTAGGTGGCACAGTGGATAGAGCACCAGCCTTGAATTCAGGAGGACTGGAGTTCAAATCTGGTCTCAGACACTTAACGCTTCCTAGCTGTGTGACCCTGGGCAAGTCACTTAACCCCAGCCTCAGGGGGGAAAAAAAGAAAAAAAAAAAAAAAAAGAAACATGGTAAAGTATCAACCAATTTCTTGACAAGCAATTGTTAAGCATTTATCATGTCCTAGGCATTGGATATGCAAAGATAAAAAGTGAAAGCCTCCTAGTCCTTGTGTGTGTATGTGTATAATTTATTACATATATCCTATACATGTAGATATGTATGGTATGTATAGTATATAGTGTCTTATGTATAATATATAACATATTATTGATGTAGATATGTATATGTGTATATATTTATACTATGTATATTATATAGTATCTTGTATATGACATATATGTATTATATAGTATTTTGTACATGACATATGTAATATATATGCATATATTATGCATATAAATGTGTCTGTATGTATACATATGTATAATTCGTAGTATTGTTTATACCATCTTATGTATAATAGATATACTAGAATTCTATACATGTAGAATATGTCACATGCACATCTCTGTGTGAAAGTAGTTATGTATGTTTATATATGCATATAGTGTATCTATGTATACACATGCGTATTCATAAACATATACACTAGTATGCAATACTAGAAAGATACTAGAAGTAGTACTTCCTGCATGGGGAGAGCAAGAAAAGCTTGCTTAGATGGTAGCATGGAGAGAAGTGTTGATGGAAACCAGGGACTCTAAGAGGCACAGTCCTGGAGCAAGGGTCTCCAGGCTTAGGGACAATCTGCATAAAAAGCACAGAAATGAGAGAAGAAAAAGAGCAAGCCATCATTAAGCTGAAAAGATGGTTTGACCCTTGTGGGGAAAGGCTTTCAATGCCAAGTTGAAGAGTCCATATTTGACTCTAAAGGTAAGAGGAAGCTGATGAAACTCATTGAGCACGGCAGTGACACTGCCAGAAATAGGCTTTAGGAAGCCCATGGTTAGTCCAGTGGAGAAAGGGAGAAACGGGAGGCAGGGAGGTCACTTGAAGTCTAGCAGGTTGCTGCCCCCTTCCCCATTAAAACTTTAACTTTAAATTGCAGGAGGACCTTTGGGACACCCTGGATGATCCAAAATGGCCCAGAGAAGGCAGAGCCTGTTGAACTTGGCCTTTATATCTCTGTCGTTCAGCACCGGACTGGGCTCTTTATAAATGTTAGTGGGTTGAGCAGGGGAAGGCCTCAGCTCCAGGCATCAGTTGTCAAAAACACTTGAGGAAGCCGCTGGTTTTTAGGTTGGGTGAGAAAGGAGCTGAAAGTGGAGGCAGAGCTTTGATTTCCATTTAATGTCTGGGGGGCCTTGGCCACCTCAGGTCTCCTGGAGCCTCAGTGTTTTCACTTGCAAAATGAAGGGAATTGGGGTGTCCGGGCCAGCTCACGGGTGCTTTTTGGAACCCTTCTCTGGATCAGATTTTTAAATGCATAAAATACTTCGGATTATAAAGAAAAGCAATTTTACCGAATTCATCAAAATCCTCTCAGTCAGAACGTCCTAAAGAGAAAACAACCCCCCAAAGTGAAGTTCTCTGAGCCCAAGCTAAGAAGCCCGGCTCTAGGAGCTCCAAACTCCACCCCCCAGCTCTAAAGCCCCTCCGAGCCTAGACTCCCCCTGGGGCTGCAGGCTAAAGCTCCGGAGTTCAGTCCCTTCCCAAGGTCACCCCCTTTTGCTAAAACTGTCCCGGGCCCGAAGGTTCGGGAGCCTGCGGGCTGCGAGCGGAGTGGGTGTGGTGGGTGGGGAGGAGGGGGCGAGGGCTGCGAGGGGGTGGGGAAGCTGAAGGGCTGGCCCGGGGAGTGATTGACGCCCCGGCGAGTGGGGAGCCCGGAGGACGGGCTCGGAGCTCGGCGGGTTGTGCCTCGGAGAGGTCCAGCCCAGCTGTTTGCGAAGATTTCCTGTTTCTCCTCCAGCCCAGGCTCTATAAGTTAGTGAGTCACCCGCACGCATACCCACACACACGGCTCCTCACACACTCACACACACACACACTCACGGACTTCGGCGCCGGGCGAGCCGGGCCCCAGCAGCACAGCCGAGCCCCCGGGCCAGCCTCCGTGGCCCCCAGCTCGGCCCGCGGCCCGGACGCCACATCTGGCCTGCACATCTGCCGGGGAAGGAGAGCCGGAGCGAGGGCGCGCGGGGCCGAGCGGGGAGAGCCGGGCCAGTCCGGGGGGCTCCCCCTCCTCCACCCCTTCCTCCGTCCGCTTCCTCGCCGCCCGGCCCGGCTGCTGCCCGGCTCCCGCTCTATGCGGAGGCGGAGCGGGCTCGGCCATGAGTCGAGCTCTGCTGTGGAGCCCGGGGCTGCTGCTCCTCTTCCTGTGGACGCGCATCGCCGGCACCATCCCTCCCCACGTCCAGAAGATGGGTGAGTGCGGCCCGGGCCGGGCCGACTGGGCGGGGGGAAGTGCTTGACACTCGGGGCTGCGGCGGGGCGGACGCCGGGGAAGTCTGCCCCGGGCCGGGCGGGGCGGGCGGGCTGCGCCGGAGCCAGCTCGGCCCAGGGAAGTTTGCGAGGAACTTTGTAGAGCGGCTGCCGCGGGGCCCGCACGCAGCGGCCCCTCCTCGGCTCCCGTGCCGGCCCGCGCGGGGCGCACCTGGCCGTGGCACCCCGGCTTCCACGCGCTCTGGGGTCTGGGACCCCAGGCGTGACTCCTGAACCATTCCGACGCTCCCCGCCCCCTCAGAATTTATCAACTCTAAGGGTGGCCCTCGAGCCATCAGTTTTTAAGCACCTACTACGTGCCAGGCGCCGAACTACACGCGGGACACGGCCCCTGCCCTCAGGGAGCTCCCCAGCTCCAGAGGGAGACGGTTTGTAAAACAGTGACCGCTCCAGGCTTGGATGTCAGATGGCTTGCACCCCCTGCACCCGGCGCCCACCGGGACTTTCTATTCCCCAGTTTAAATGTGGGATTTACAGTTTTCGTTGTCTTTCCTCTCCCCACCCAGGCCTGCATTAGCTTGTGAACTTTTGGAGGCTGAAGCTGTGTATGGCGCTGGTTTGTGTCAGCAGAGTTTAGCTTGTGCTACCTCTGCCCCCAACTTACTTTCTAATAGGGGATTGGGCCTAGCTGGGGAAAGCCCTGGAGACAATTGGGGGAGGGGAAAGAACGGGACCCGGTTAGGATCTTTCAAATTTTCTCATCTGAAATTTCATTTCTGCAAATATGCTAAGCCTCACTTGGCTGGCATATTATGGGCCCCCAGGGGTTCCAAACTCGGGAGGAAGGAATGATTTCCAGGCTCCACCCTAGACTGGGTGGATGTCTAGAGCTTAGGTAGTACCCCCTCCCTTCCTTGCACATTATTGTTCAGTGGGGAGTCCAACTCTAAAGGGCCTCATTTGGGATTTTCTTGGGAAAAACACTGAAGTGGTTTGCCATTTTCTTCTCCAGCTATTTTTACAGATGAAGAAACTGAGGCAAACAAAGTGAAGTGACTTGCTCAGGTTCACACAACTAGTAACAACTAGTCCAGATTCTGGACCCAGGCTTGTTAAGACTCCAGGCTTTTTCTATGTGTCCTCTCACTGCACCACCTAACTGCTCCAGGGCCTGAGTTCAAATCCTTCATCAACTTGTTATGATTTTCAACAAGTTACTCTTCCTCTCTAGATCTTGTTTTCTCAGTGAAACACTGAAGAGATTGGACTAGATGGACTGTAAGGGCCCTTTCCCTTTCAAACTGTGATTTTTTGATCCCCAAGTTCCCGGATTTGTGTGCATCTAACGAATGTTCGTTTACTAAACATAACTTTTGTGTAATTTGCTAAGGTACAGAATGTGAGGGACTTTGTACCACACCTCACTTTTGCTACCCACTCTGTTAGAGGATCTAAATTCTGCAGCCCAGGCCTATGGGAGCTCGAGTACTGACAAAAGGACTGGAGAATTGGGCCCAACTACTGACAGTTACTAAACAGAATATCTCAGATGGCCTTATTACCCATTGTTGAAGTTTCAAGGAACCTTTTTTATTTAAAGAAATATAAGCATATCATCAATTAAATCCCTAGGACCTCTCATTGATCTGAAGTTTGGGCGTTAATAAATGCCACTATTTCTCTTGGAATTTTTCTGGTTTGTTAAAATTTGTCCATTTCCTCCCTGTTAGCTGCACCTGACTTATGTTGTTTAGTCGTTTTTCAGTTGTGCCTGATTTTTCTAGGTAGCTCCCTATCCTTCCTTGTATGTGTGTTATTGTTCCGCTAGTGTCTAACTTATTGTGATTCCATTTGGAGTTTTCTTAGCAAAGATACTGGAGTGGTTTGCCACTTCCTTGTCCAGCTCATTTTTTACAGATGAGGAAGTTGAGGCAAAATGACTTGATGGGTTTCCACAACTATAAATATTTGAAACCAGGTTTTCCTGATTCCAGGCCTTAGCCCTATTCCACTTAGCTGCTTCTGTGTGATTTATGAGGTGATAAAAGAATTACTTAGTTCATTTCATAGTTTTATTCTGCTAGTGAAGAAAATTAAAGTCAGTGAGTCTGAATTACTGAACTATTTGAGATTTATTTTGTTTACAAGACTAAAATTTAGCACGAGCCTATTGTAGACTCAAATAGCTTATTGCTGCATCCATTTTGGCCCTACACTATATGTGTGTGTGTGTGTGTGTGTGTGTGTGTGTGAGAATTAAAAAACTTGGCCTTCAGCATCTCATCTTAGGAAATCTTAGCGACATTTTATTTGTTTTTCCCTTAATCAGTTTTCAGAAAGCTACAGTTTTAATAACTGAGAGGGATTAAGAAACCCAGCTGGTTGGATTGCTGAGGAGAGGAGGAGGGAGATATTGTTTGTGATCTTTATCTTTTTATCTCAAACTGATTAAAAAAAAAAAAAAAGGATTGAGAAACAAAGCAATAGGTTTGTGAACTTAATTTGTTTAATTGCATGTGCTTTGCAACAGGAACACTTAGGCTTTGAACAGTGAATTTTAAAACAACAACAACCAGCCAGCTAACCCTAAAAAAAACTTTTATTCTTAGTGGGGTGAATTAAAACAACAACCAGCCAGCTAATCCAAAAAACAAAACAAAATACTTTTCCCACTGATTGGGAATCAGTTGCCCCCAGTGGGAAAAGTAAAGTAACTGATTTTAGGGCCTCCCAAGTTGATTACTTGCTTTTATCCTCTACAACGATTGTTTGTACATAATTGTTGGTATGTGGTCCCCTTCATCAGACTGAGGGTCCTGTGAAGACAGGGGCCTTTCTTTGCCTTCCTTTGTATCCTCAAGGCTTAACACAGTGCCAGGCGCTCACCATAAGAACTTCTTAAATGTTTATGGGCATTTTGAAAAGTTAGAGGTACTCTTACTGCTGAATTTAGGGTGATTTAGCTGGGGATTGTGGGATTGTGTATCATACAGGTAGCTGCACCTGTATGTTTAGTCATTTCATTCTACTCTTTGTGACTCCATTCAAGGTTTTCTTGGCAAAGATAGTGGAGTGGTTTGCCATTTCCTTTTCTAGCTCATTAAACAGATGAGGAAACTGAGGCAAATGAGGTTAAGTGACTTGCTCACTGTGTCTGTGGCTTGATTTGAACTCAGGTACATAAAGTCTTGGCCTGGCACTTTATTCTAGAATCACTTAGATGCCCTGGTCAGAGGAAACAGTATATGGACACTGTGGGATTAGGAGATCAGAAAATTAATAAGGGAATTTAGGTATTAAGAACAAGTTTCCTAAAGAGATACATTTTGACTTCTGTTTCTTTAGTAAAATCCTTTCCTGAACAGTTAACCACAGAACTTCAAATGCCTTTATATTTATAACATGACTTGTGTATTTGGAGACTCTCAGACAAGAAGCTTTCCCTTCTTCATTCCTTGTTTTTGGTAAAGAAATGTTGAATGTTTAGCTCTGTCCAGATGGGAGAACTTTGGGATATTTTTTTCCTGTGATTTGCTAAGTATTTATATAAAAGAGGAAGAAAAGTAAAACTCAGAGCAGTCACCAGTCTTCCATGTGGGGACACCATTCTTGACCACCATTCATGCAGTGTTATGTACTGAGAACTTGTCATGGCCTATGAATCTACAATCAGCAAGACAAGTTCAAATCCATCCTCAGGCACTTAGGGCTATGTGATTTTGGGCAAGTCACTTAACTCCTCTATGTCTCATTTTCTTACCTCCCTGGATTGTTGTGAGGATCAAATGAGATGACATTTGTATAACACTTGGCCCGGTGTAGAGCCCGGTATTAAATTTTATTTTTCATATCTATGGGGTATGTGTTTTCTGTCTAACCCTATCCTTGCAAGAGTATAAACATCATCCACTGTGCCACCTAGCTGCCTCGGAGGCACGAAAAATAAGAAAATTCAGAGGAGAGGAGGGCTGGGGGCATGGGAAGAGTGTCATGGGAGTTTCTTTAGTCTTGTGGCAAGAAGCTGTGGAGGGAGAAAGGAAACTCTGGTTTCATGTTCTTCCAAGTACCTTTAGTACTATGTGTCCCTCTGCAAGTCATTTAAACGAGGCATCTAGAGAGAGCCTCGCCTTCCCCATCTTGCTCATCTCCACTTTCTCTTGTTTGCAGCTTGTTGGTATTTAGTTGTTATATTGCTATAACTTCTATAGATGTTATAACTGAAGCTCTTTGAGAGCAAGAACTTTCTTTTGCCTTTCTTTGTGTTCTCTGAGCTAGCCAAATGCCTCCCACACGGTAACCACTGAAGAAATGCTTGTTGACTGACTAAAGAAAAGAGATGACAGGGATACACACACACACACACACACACACACACACACACACACACACACACACACACACACAAGAATGAAATCCAGATAAGAAAATTGAGCAGTTAAATTGAGAATCTGAAGGGATGGAGGATGGTGAGGGGGAAAGTAAGAATGGAAGAGGGAGAAGAGATGAGAGAGGCAGAGAAAAAAAGAGATGAAAAGAAAAGAGAGATGGGGAGAGTAGAGAAAAAAGGAGAGGAGAGACAAAGAGGAGAGAGGGAGAGACAGAGACAGAGAAGCAGAGAGAGACATAAAGATAGAGACAGAGAGGTAGGGAGATGAGGGCTACTGGGTCTTTCAGCATTCCTAATCCTGTTAGGAATTACATTTGCCCGGTTTTCTTGAGAGACATGGATTAGGAGCCAGAATGTTGGTAAATTAAGAAGTCAGTAGGAGGGGAAAAGTAGATGGCAGAATTACAGGTGGCTTTTGAGCAACAAAGCATGTTCTGTAAATGCTGAGGCTCCCTTGTAAATGCTGCTTCTCCATTGGGAGCTGTTTGGCAATAAAGCGAGGCAGCAGACTCAGGGCCTGGGGAAGAGCACACCTTTCTATCTCCCTTCTACAGCCATAGATCCTTTCCAGGAAGTGGCCCAAATGTCACCAATGCTGATGAAACTTGGAGGTTTCTTGACACCCCTGAGCACTGAAGAACCCAGATCTGGCTCTTGAACCCAATGATTGCTCACTCCCTCTGTGTCAGTACACTTACAGAGTGGAAGGCACCGGGGAGAGCTATGTGGCCTGACCATCTCAGGGCCCTGAGGTGCAGGCTGTGGGATTTGGGGTTTCACTTTCCTGACCTTCCACATGTGGATATTTATGTAGTTTCAGGCCTGACTCTCCATGACCCCATTTGGGGTTCTCTTGGCAAAGGTCCTGGGCTGCTTCAACCCGAAACTGAGGCAAATGGGGCTACGTGTTGCCCAGGATCCCACAGCTAGTGTGGGGCCAATTTGAATTCAGCTCTTCCTAGCTCTTCAGCTCCCAAACTGCCCCTTCAGCTAAATATACATTGGACCTGATAGAGTATTTGGACTCTATTGAAATAACACCTCATAAAGTAAAACCCCAAACCCATGAGCTTTAAGGTCTGGAAAAGAAGTGTAAGAATTATTGTTGTTCTCTTTAGAATTTTGAATTTTTCTGGTCCCCAACCTGATTCACCAGTATCTCTCTGCCTAGCCTCCCCCCTTAATTTTTGTGAGAGCTCAATTAACTTTTTGTCCAAGTGAATTGGCTGAGATTTCCGACTTGACTCCTGACTCCCAACTCTCCTCAAGGGTCTTAATCTCTTTTAAATTTCCTAATCTGTAAACTGGGGATAATAAGCTCTGATCTCACCTAGACTTCCAACAGAGGCTGATGCCCTTTTCCAACCTTCAAGGGCATTATCAATGCTGGCATTGTCAGCAGTGCAAGGGAGCTGCTTCCATTATGCCATATACTAGGCTAATAAGCACTTTACAAACATCTCATTTGAAAACCAGGTGTTCTTGAGAACTAGCAGCTAAATCCACTTCCCTGAACACTGAGTTCCTTGCCATGGGCACGGGAGGGCAGAGCCCCAATCATCAGGGCCTAGTTACATTTTTGCAGTGTTCGATTTTGAGCTGGAATACGTGCCTGGATTTGAATCCTGGCTCTCGCCTCTGCTATTTACTGCCTGGGTGACCTTGAGATAGACAGCCTCGGTTTCTTGGACTAGATCCATAGATTCCGAGGTTGCTTCCAGCTCTGGTTGGGATCCGACATCATCAATGTTTAATCTACTTGGATTGAATATTCTCTGTCTGAATTCTCCTATCTGGAAGGAGAGGGAGGGGGGTGGACCAGGTGATCTCAGATCCTTCCAACTGTACATTGTATGGCTCCTTTAAAAAGTTTCACTAACGTGTTCAGGGAATTATCTCGTAGATGTTACAACCCATCAATCATCCCAGGTGAATTTAATCAATGATACCTTTTTCAAAATTAAGAGCCGAAGGCTAAATCATGTGAGGTGGCTTTCTAGGAAGTTGTAGAATTGGGTGTTCAGGCAGGCAAGCAAGTTGAATTGATTTAAGTCCTCCATATCCCCATAGCAGCCACTTCTTGGAACTGAGGAAACTGAAAGTATATTATTTAGTCCTGACCAAAACCATGTGTAAGTAGCCAAATGGGATAAAACCATGTAGGGCAAGGAGACTGGGATTTTCTGTCCATGAATCCTGAAGTTCACATTTCTTATCCTAAGGGACCTTAGAGAGCTTTTCCTATCCCCTTTACTTTACAGAGAAGGAAACTGAGGCCTGCAGTAGGCCTGATGAGATCCCATAAGTAATTTAGAGCAGAAGGGGCCAGCCCTTTCAGTTTACAGATAGGAAGACTGAGTTTTAAGTGACTTGCCCATGGGAACCTAGGAAGCATCATAGGAACAAAGGTTAGAGCTGGGAAGGAGGCGCCATAGAAGCCATTAGTTTATAGAAAAGGAAGTAAAGTGATTTGGACAATGTCATATAAGCAGATTTCTTATGTATGAGCCTGTAGATAGGAGAGAAAAGGGGTATGGATGTCTGCTGGGGTTCCTGCAGATGTGGACTGGCTGCTCCAGGCTGGTAACTCAACACCTGTGCTTTCAGAGCTTTCAGATAAGTACCCTCTCTCCCCAGATTAAACCCTATGGCTGGGCTGGGCATAAGTGAGTTGGAGGCAGCAGTTAGGTACTTACTGGTGTTCAGTGCTCCTTCTCCAGCATATTTTACAGATGAGGAAATTGAGGCAAACAGGATTACGCGGTTTGTCCAGGGTGACAACACTAGGAGATTTCTAAGGCTGGATTTGAACTCAAGTTTTCTTGATTCCAGGCCCAGTGTTCTATCTACTGTGCTAGGCTGCCCCTGGAAAACATGAGTTCAAATCCTACCACAGATACTTAAAATGTGTGATCTTGGACAATTCACTTAAATTCTTTGTGTCTCAGTTTACTTATCTGTAAAATGAGCTTGGCCCCTAAGGATCCAAATCTGGAGTGTGGGGAGGCCGAATCTGCACCTCACTCCCCCACAAGAATTCATTTCTTGCTTTTCCTTATCAGTGGAGTGAGGGGCTGGAACATTTGTTAAAGGCTCTTCCAGTGATCCCATGATTCCAGTGCCCAGCACATGCAGACCAAGTCTCTAGAACCCTTCTGGACAAATTCTGTATACAAATATTGCTGTGAGTAATGCTTAGAAACTGTTCTGTTTACTCAGCAGGAAATAGTGATGATCGGGGTGGGTGTGTTGGAAGGCGGGCAAGTTGGCATTTGCTGGTGAATAGCAGTGGGCATGGCTTTCTGTAGCTCCTGGACTTTTGAAGTCTGACTTTTTGAGAAGGCTTTTCTTCCTGCCTCATTCAACTCTTTTTCAAAAGCTCTCCTGCCCTTGTGGGCTTTGTTACCCACGAGCCCCCAACAAAAGACATTTGTCAATGGAATCGTACCTTAACTGATGTAAGGCAGCTCCGGAGTTAAAAGGGAATCACAGCTTTTCCTTTGTGAAGTGAAAAAGCTTTTTGTCCCGTAAGTCATCAGATCCTAGCTGATCGTTTTTGTGACTTCATATATACCTCTGTCATGTTTTCTCAAAGTGGTAACCACTTAAATTAACGCAGTTGTTTTAGCTTAACTCAGCTCAACAGATATTATTGTTCAGTTTTTCAATTGTATCTAACTCTGTGACCCTTTAGACACCAGTACTGTCTATGGGGTCTTCATGGCAAAGATACAGGAATGGCTTGCTATTTCCTTTTCCTTTTCATTTTACAGAAGAGGAAATCGAGGCAAACAGGTTTAAGTGACTTGCCCAGGGTCACATAGTCAGTCTGAGGTCACCTTTAAACCCTGTGCTCTCTAGTACTTTATCTACTGTACTAGTCAAAATACCAAATGAATACCTGAAAAAGCATTTAGAAAGGTCTTATTATGTGCAAAGCTAAGTGTGCTAAGAGTGTGGAAAAAACCAGTATAGGTATTTGCATGTAATGAACATAATATAGTATTTGACATGGTGGATAGACAATTGGTCTCGGAGAAGAGTCTTAAAAGATGTGACTTCCAGTTTCATCTTTAATATTTTTTAGCTGTGTAACTCTTATAAGTCACTTAAACTTCAATAGTAGTCAGTCAGCCCGTAATAGTAGTAGTAGTAGTAGAAGTAGTGGTGATGGTAGTAAGTAGAAGTAGTAGTAGAAGTAGTTATAGTGGTAGAAGAAGAAGTAGTAGAACTACTGGTGGAGGAGGAGGTGGAGCAGTATAAGTAGTAGTAGCAGAACTAGAGGTAGTAGAAGTAGTGATGGTTGTAGAAATAGAAGTAGTGGTGATAGCAATAAGTAGAAGTAATGCTAGTAGTACTAGTACTAGTAGTAGTAATAGTAGAAGTAGAGGTAGTAGTAGTAGAAGTGGAAGTAATACTAGTAGTAGGAGTATTAGAAGAAGCAGTAATAGTAATAATATCTAGAACCAAGCACTTTGCAAATATTTTTGACTGAACCTCATCACAACATTGGAAGCTGGATGCTGTTATTGTCTTTATTTTATTGTTAGGAAATTGAAACAGAGTAAGTTCCCCAAGATCACACAGGTAACATCTGGGGCAGGATGGGAACATAGGTTTTCCTTACTCTGGATTCAGAGCTCTAGGAAGTGCTCTACTTAGTCGCGTGTTCCTTGGAACCTCTCAAGTAGTGTCTAAGCTGTAAGATACAAAGATCTAATCTGCTGTATGGATTCAGTGCTAGATTCTTTGGAAGGAGGAGCCCTTCTCCCTGCCCGAGGTCATGTTTTCGGTTCATCTGGGAGTCCCAGCCGGAGAGCCAGAAGAAAGCCTTGGCCACTCAGCTGAGATCCTCTACCCCATTTTGCTGTTGATGCCAGAGTCAGGTTTAGTGAATGATTACAAGATCCCATCAGGATGGGGGCCTCAGAGAGGAGGATCTCAGCAGGGGACACGGTACTGGCCGAGCTGTACATTAACCTAGGAAAGAGTGGGGAAAGGCTGAAGGGCAGATGACTGAAGACAAATTGAGGTCATTTCTCAGTAAAAATCCTTAGAACTAGAAGCCTGTGGAGAGACCAGCTTTCAGACCCAGCCATGATTCTTATCTCAAACCCCAAGCTCTCCATAAAGCCTTTCTTGATCCCAGCTGCTGCTGCCTCCCCCTCCTTCCCATTTCCTTGATCCATTTTGCATAATGGAAGGTCTGGGATATGGAGTCAGGAAGACTGAATTTCAAAATTCATCTCAGACATTTACTAGCTACATCACCATGGGCAAGTCACCTAAATTCAATTTGCCTTGGTTTCCTCACTGTAAAGTAGGATTAAGAATAGCACCTACCTGTACAGGTCAAATGAGATAATAGTTGTAAAACTATTCAGTACAGTGCCTGGCACACAGTAGGTGCTATATAAATATATAATCCCCTCTGTGGCTCTTGAGGGGAAAGGAAGGCAGGTGACTTTGCCCGGTCCTTCCTCACTTAAATCCAATTCACTTGCCTGACATGTCTCTGATGTCAAAGTCCTCTTCAAGAGTGGATAGACAGAAACAGCCTTTCCTCACCTCAGTTTCCTCACTTATAAAAGGGGTATAATATTAACCTACTAGTAGTAGTGATAGTAATAAGTAGTAATCAAAGTCCCTGGGTTGCTCTGAGGATCAAATGAGTCACTGTATGTAAACAAAGCACCATGTAAATGACTATCACCAGCAGCAGCAGTAGTAGTACCTGTGGTCACCTCAACTAGATTGTGAACTCCTGAGTCTGAATAAATTTTAAGTTTTGTACCACAAAGTAAGTTCTTTTTGAGGGCAGTGAGCTTCCCTCTTGACTTTGCATCCTTAGCTAAGGCTTCCTGGATAATTGTTGGCTCATTTGCATGAATTATAAACAAAGTCATATGATGTTTCTAGATCTCAGTTTGACCGTCTATTAAATGGGAATAATTTTATAGCTATAAGTCCAATGAGGATCAAGTAGGAAAATATATGTCAAGTACTTCAGAACTATAGGAGTAGTAGCTGCTATTATCAAACTTTAAGAAGTGGAGATGAGGAGAAAAATATTCCAGACATGGAGGCAGCCTGAGTAAAGGCGCAGAGCTAAGAGATGGGAGGATGGAGTTCAAGGAATAGGAAGCTGATTGTGTTATGTCTGTGTAGGACAAGTGAGATCAGGCTCGAGCTGTGAAAGCATTGAAAACTATCTTGCTTATTTTTCTATAACTTGGCTGCTGTGTAGTTTCCTAGCTCTTTTAGTTCAGGGAGACTAAGGTCCCGGGGAAGCCTTGCCCATGAGTCACAAATGGTGGAGCTGTTATTTCCTCTGCCAGCATCCTTCTCTAATGTCTCCTCCTGTTGGGGAAGGGATTTGGGGTTGTTTGAGGTTATGCCAATCAGTCAGTAAACAAGTCTTTATTTAGCACCGACTGTTTGCCAAGCACCATATTAGGTGCTGAGAATCCAAGGACTAGTGAAAAGCAGCCCCTAGCCACTAGGAGCATCCATTAGGAGCCCAAGTTCCTGTGAAGATCAAAGGCCATTGTGTGTTGATCCAGTGATAATTATCTGTTTGTTCTCCAAGGATCTGCCTAGTTAATCAGAGATCCATCCAATACCAGGTTATCCAGCTAGAGGTGAACTTTTGGGTTGTAGCAGCTCTATAGTCACTCAAAACCAGATATAGTAGGGAGGACGAGGGAGCTCCATGGAACATCCCTTCAGACTGAATCCTATATCCTTGAAGCATCAACAAATTTATGGCTATGTTTGCATTTATTCTACCCAGGGGAAAAGAAGGAATGTGGCTTTGTCCTTCGGAGCTTTCTTGGAATTTCCAAAAGCATCTTAAAGGAAAACAGGAAGTCGCCCCCTTATAATACCTTGGTAGAGACAAAGAGGGAAACCCACATGGTCATAACTAGTGTTTATTCCTTTTCAGGGATTTCTTAACCAGCCTTCTTAAAATACTCAACATAAAAACAAGCTACTGTCTCAAAGAGGAAAGGTGGAACTGTACCCTATCTGCCCTCATTGTTCCATCTCCCACACCAATGCTGGTTGACATAAATGCCAATTGGAGAAACCAAATGGTGGAATTTGTAGGGATTTTTATATTTCCAAAGCAAATTTTGGAGCTTTTATTTTTACACCCCCTCAAATTCATATAACTTACAGACCTCTCTCTCCCCTTTCATGGGATATTCTATAACCCTAGTCCTCCACTTCTACAAAGAGGTGCGACATCCTGGCTTGGAGAGTCTCACTTCTGAACATTATCAGTGAGGTGGCTGATCCTGCCCTTAATGTTGTGGATGGTTTTGTTTCCTACTTCTTTCCTCGATTTTCTGTAGACATCAATGTTCATCCCTTCCCAAAGTACAATGATGTTCTTTCACATCATGGAATACCGCATGTTTCACCATTCCCCGGTCAATGGACATCTTTTGTTTTCCTTTCTTTACTGCCCTTGAAAGTTCTTCGGTCAAGATTTTTTGCTAATTATTGGGCCTTTCTTTTTCATTTCAGATTATTTTCAATGATCTTGTAATGATGGTACTACTACCACTACTAAACTACTATTGCTGCTGCTATTACTATTGTTTCTACTGCTGCTATTACTACTATTGCTATGGCTACTATTACTATTACTGCTGGCACTACTACCACTGCTACTATTATTGTTACTACTGCTACCATACCACCACCACCATTACTATTACTATTACTACCCACCACTACCACCACACCACCACCACTACTACTACTACTACTACTACTACCACCACCACCACTACCACCACCATTATTACTACTATTATTACCACCCAAAACCATCTCCTGATGACCATATTTTGTCCTCACTTCTTAATTTCCTGACACTTCTTATAAGCTATCAAAGTTCTCCTATGGCTTAAATAGAAATTACTACCTCAACATAAACTCAGAATGAGTCACATGGATCGGTGAAGAAGTTTGTTTCTGTAAATGGAATGCAGGGAGTTTTATGCACAAGATTTATTTATTCAAGGTCTTGCAGATTCCTTGTGAGTTGTGAATCAACAGCTTTGTTGAGTCTCAGCTGTGCGTAGCTGCCATAAGGTCATTGAGAGAAAGATGCTCCATGAAGCAAGTAGGTGGGTTCCACACTCCCATATGTGAGTCCATTTTATAAGCTAATTCTTTGTTCCAAGTAGTCCCCAGTTCTTTAGATTCAGATCAGGTCTTATTATTGCTACACATGAAGTACCTTGGGTAGAAGTAAGACTTATATTTCAGTTTTGATCCCCATGCATCATTTTGGGCCTTTATAACCTGGAGCAAGAAGTCCCTTTAGTTTGGGATACCAGGTTACCTCTATAAACTGAAGTTAGCTGCAAATCTTGATCAGTAGAAAGAATTTTTACACTGGAAAATCATCATTCTGAGTTCTTCGGCCTGGATTTTCCTCCTTTTCACAAGTTTTTATATCTCCCTGGGCCATCAACAACAATGTGTGTATGTGTGTAGACATATGTGCCACATGTGCAAATATGTCTATATTATATATATATATATATAATGTTGTCTATATTATTGTTATATATTTTATTTCATATATTATATATAACATTTATTGTATATAATATATATATATATTTCTGTATATTTGTTCAGTGAATCAGTTCAATGAATTCATTCTGAGCCCCTTTTTTGGATGGCAATTTTTAATCCTCTATCTCCCCATTTCTTTTATCACTCACAACTTATTTGATTATCTTTTAATAAGAATTTGTTTGCACTATTTAGTATTTATTAATTATTATTATTATTATTATTTTCCATTCCACAGATATATTATTGGGGTATTATTAGTTTTTCATTCTATATCTTACCTTGCCAGTCATGATTGTCAGCCTGTGGTGATACCATTTTTTGGCTAAAATAATCCTTGCTTCTTGTACCCTATTCCTAGTCCATCGGTGATGGCAAGTAGTAACTTGCCTGTCCAGAATGATTTAGGATTACAAAACACTGTCACATCCATTCTCTTATTTTGATTCTTACAATAGTCCTGAGAAGTGGAAATAAGAACAAGCCAAAAAATGCCACTTAATATGTTACCTTTTCATGTTGATACTTGTAATTATCCCCATTTTGTAGATGTAAAAATTAGACATTGGAGAGTTTAAGTTTTAGAGGCAGGATTTGAATCCTGATCATTTCTTTTTTAGCCCCAATCCCAGACTTTCTCCTTCTTCTGCTTTCAGAGCTTTCTATCCTTTGTAGTTCATCCATGAAAAGTGGGTTTCGCCACTTTTCATTGTTTGCCTCCTGTCTGCTCTGAAATAATTTTTTTTTCTGAAATGTTTTCTTCCAAGTCCCAATGCCCTAAGTATGTTTGTAAAAGGAACTTAATCATCAGGAATGGAAAGGAGCACAAAGAAAGAGATGATTTCAGCTTTTCAAATATGCTGCTTCTACCTCCGCCCAGTCACGCCTTTATTATCTCATACCTAAGCTATGGCAGTAACCCCCTCACTGGTTCTTTGCAACAACCTTGGCTAGAGAGATATTATTATTATTATTATTATTATTATTATTATTATTATTATTATTATTATTA
The DNA here is from genome assembly GCF_048593235.1 of Sminthopsis crassicaudata. Classification (NCBI taxonomy): domain Eukaryota; kingdom Metazoa; phylum Chordata; class Mammalia; order Dasyuromorphia; family Dasyuridae; genus Sminthopsis; species Sminthopsis crassicaudata. The sequence goes on along the minus strand of NC_133621.1, from coordinate 20,797,629 downwards.
TCTCCATTTGACAGATGAAAAGACTGAGGCAAAAAGTGTCCTGTCAAGAGTCACACAACCAGGAAGTGTTTGAAGCTGGATTTGAATTCAGGTCACTTTGTGTCCCTTATCACCTGAAGGACAATGGTATGGTACAGGTGTGAAAAGCCACATAAGATCTTGCCACTGAGGGAATGGTTAAAAGTACTAGGGATGTTTCATCTGGAGAAGACAAGACATGTGGGGAAAGGTTACTGGCTTTAAGTATTTTTTAAAATGTCTTCGGAAGGAGAGATTAGAGTTGTTTTGCTTAACTCCAGGAAGCAGAACTAGGAAAAATGAGTAGCACTTCCCAGTGGAAGATTTAATAATAGGAAAAGTGTTCTCACAATTCGAATTTTCAAAAGTGAAATGGGCTGCATTGGGAGATCATGGCTCCCATTCAATGGAGATCTTCCAGCATAGGCTCAATGGTCATTTATTGGCTCTCTTATAAAGGCCATAGATTCAACTTCTATCTTGACTGTCAGACTTTACAAATTCCTTCTATTCTTAATTTAGCCCATTGAAATCCCATTCATAAAAGTCAAGTTCAAATGCTACCTCCATTAATTCTTAGAAACTTTGTTGACTGCAATAACTTGTCTCAAAGTGTCCTGTGCAGTAGTTATTTTTTGTACACCGTAGGCAGTATTTGTTGAATTGAATTGTGCCGGACAAATATTTTACTGAGTGCCTGCCTTGAATACAAGCAGAATGTGACTTAGGATGTAAATGGAGAAATGGCAGATGCAGCTGAAGTCAAAATTTAACATTGTGCAGGCAGAAGAAAGGATGGGAACTTTTGAATAAAAGTTTGAAGACCTGAAGCTTTGAGTTCAAATCAGACCTGATACTTGCTAGCTGTGTGATCCTGGCCAATTCATTTAAACCTTTTTGCTTTGTTTTTCTTATCCATAAAATAGGGGTGATGTTGAGAAGTAAATTAAGAATGTACATACATATGAAGTAGTTCACACAATTTAGTGTGCTTTGTTAAAAATTATTATTGTTGTTATTGGTAATAATTTGAATCTGCCCCACAATTGCTGAATAACTCAAATAACTCAATGGAATTTTCTCAGTTCACTTACAAAACTCATTTAGTTCTTTCTAGAAGAAAGAAAAGTGAGGGGGAAAAAATCTCTAAGGAGACTTGCAAGTGCTCTGTGAAAGGCTAGTTTACTTCCTGTTCTGCTCTCCCCACTCTCTTCTCCCTCTCCCCCCAAAGTATTACATGATCAAACTTGGGGGTGTTCTTCCTTTGCAGGAACCTATAGGGGTGGGGAGACTTGTGGTCTTTGTGGGATACCTGTGAAAATGAAATGTACAGGTGCTCTTCTGGCTTGCCACACTTCTCTTCCCCCTCCCCCATCCCAATTTGTATTTTTATCTTGAGCCACATTGACCCAGACACTGTTTTATGTTATTTTTAACACCTCTCCTTGGAAAATTTTCCTGTTTTCCTTCCTTCCTTCTTTCCTTTCCTTTCTTTTTTTGCTTCCTTCTTTTTTTCTTTTTTTCTTCCTCTTTCCTTCCTTCTTTCTTTTTTCCTTCCCTCCCTCCCTCCTTCCCTTCTTCCTTCTTTCCTTTCCTCCTTCCCTCCCTTCCTCCCTTCCTTCCCTCCTTCCTTCCTTCCTTCCTTCCTTCCTTCCTTCCTTCCTTCCTTCCTTCCTTCCTTCCTTCCTTCCTTCCTTCCTTCCTTCCTTCCTTGTTTCCTTTCCTCCCTCCTTTCCTTCCTCTTTCCCTTCCTCCCTTCCTTCCTTCCCTCCCTCCCTTTTGTCTTTTGTACTCGTTCCAAAGATGCCACAGAGATAGCAGATGTCCTATAAAGAGAAATAAGGGATGACTCAAAACAATTGTTTTCACTCCTTTCCAGGTTTTGTTATTCACAGGTTTTCTTTAATTACTAGTTTGCTGATGGTGCAGAATTTGGAGAAATCTAGAGGAGAACCTGAAGCCACGTCCCTTAGGAGAGACCACATCCCCTGGGTAGCCACACCCCCTCCTAGTCACTCAAACACATTTTCCAATGTGCAATGCTCAGGGCATGACTTCTCTGTTGTACTTGGAAGAAGCCCAGTTTCCTCATCCTTTTTTCCCCCAGAGTTCCACTTAAATGACCAACATGGCCTTAGAGCCAAGTAGCCCTGGCCTTGAATCACACTTCTGACTTGAATGATCTGTGTATTCTGAGGCAAGAAGCTCTCCACCTTGCTGAGCCAGGTTCCTTGTCTGTATTAATAACGGTAGCAGTTAGCACCTACCTCTGGGATGTTTGTGAGACTCCAGTGAGATAATGTTTGTCTAGTGCTTTTTGAAAATATTTTATGTGTCAACGCCCTGCCCCCCATGTTATTATTTCTTTAATAATTTTTTTAAAAAAGATTTTTGGTTAATGGCCACATTTACCAACACTTTGGATCTTGATATTGTGCTTTTGCTGATTTTTTTTTTTCTGGACGGTGCTATGGAAGAGATGATTATTGGGAAATGACGATATATTCAGGACAAAAATATATTAATTAAGCTTCCCACCCCCAGCATTTCTCTTTTTCCAAACAGATTTTAGGATGCACAAAACAACAAAAAAGAAAGGACTTTATATGAAATTGACTTCTGATGTGCAGTTAAAAAGAAATGCATATTCAATTTAACATGACAGTAGCAATATAGGCCTGAGAAATATTTATCTAAAAATCTCATTTCCCCCCTAAGTGTGAAACTGGATCCCAACATGCTCCAACCTTTTGTGCTGTTAATTCATGGCATAATATAGCAGGATTCAAATCCTGCTTGGGTTAATTTTACAATTTGTGACCACTTAGCCTCATTCATTCAGTTTCCTCATAGGCGAAAATGAGCATATTAATGGTTGTGAGGATCTGATGAGGAATTAATAAGAGCACATCTTAAAAGTTTTATAGATGGGAGCTCTTTTTAGGTTTAATAGTCCCTTGGTTTTATGTTAGCCTTGTTATTCTATAGCTTTTCCACTGAAGATCTACATCGATATCTCATCATGATATAGACATTGTCTTGACTCCTTGGGTTGTACTGGCAAGTTGCTTGGACTTCAAGTACCATCAGAGAAATGACCTAGGTAAATTGAAGATCATCAACAGAAAGATGGCCAGATAGCGAATGAATGCTTTAGGCCCCAGCAACTCATGAAACATTTTTACTAAAGAAAGAAGGACTTATGATTAGCATAGTAGAAAAACCACGTTGATAAAATAAAAATCTTTTGAGATAATAGTGCACAAAAATTATGGGCATCTAGATAGTATAATGCTTAGCATATCAGAGCTGGAGTCAGAAAGACTCATCTTCCTGAGGTCAAATCTACTCCCAAACATTAGGTATGTGATCCTGGACAAGCCCCTTAAGTCTGTTTGCCTCAATTTCCTCAACTTTAAATAAGTTAGAGAAGAAAATGGCAAATGACTCCAGTTTCTTTGCCAAGAAAACTCTAAATAGGGTCACAAAGACTCAGACACAAGTGAATGACAGGATTTTATAACATCCACCTATTGAAGGAAAAGAATATGGAAATACAAGGGTATATCTCACTTTTTCCCGATCATATTTTCAGCATAATTGGTTTGCTTTTTAGTCCTTTCTGTGCATTTAAAAACTGAGTAATGGATGTGGAGTTCACAGGATTCCCCTTTGGGAATCACTAGAGTGCCTCCATGTCATAGCTTTGGTCTGGTCTAATCCTTGTATGAATGAAAAGACAAGCCATGAATAATTTCAGAGCAGGCTTCTGACACCTGATCATTTGCACTCTGCTTGCTCATTTTTATCATTTCTTCCCATTTAATTTTGATTGACATTTCCTATAACCCTTCTGGAATCTGAGACAGCTGACTCTGAAATGCCTGCTGCCATTTGTTGTCCCTTATGACAGTCAGTTTCATTTTCTGTTATGCTGCATTAGAAGTTCTAATGAGCATCCCATTTTCATGAAGAAGACTTTCTTAGTGGACAATTAAGAAATTACTTCTCAGCTTCTCAATGATGTTATGCTGAATTCTACAAATGTCAGTTTAGAACACAGAGTGTAATCCCATCCCTTCACTTTATAAAAGAGAAGAGAATCCCCTTCCCCTAGAGGTGACATCATTTGCTTAAGTAAATAGCAGGGCCAAGATTCAAATCTCGAACTACACATCCAGGATGTAGCTCTGATCACAATCACTCTCTTGCTTAAAACTTGAATCCAAAGATTAAGAAGGTTCCAAGTGAATACATTTGAAAAAGTAATTCTACCATCAACAAAAATATAACAAATCAAAAAAGGAAGGGAAATGATAAAGAGTCCTATTCTCAATGGAATATTCAGGTGGATATGAGGATACCTGGATTTGAGTCTTAACTGCTGTCAGTTACTAGCAGTAAATACTTACTCTCCATTCCTTTTTGGGCTCTATCTCAGACTCAGATTTTTTTTTCACCCTGGAAGTTCATTTAGCCCCTGTGGCCTTCTGGTTTTAGAAATTCATCCTTCACACCACTAGCACCAGGGACTTCTCACTCTGAAATAACACTCAGGATTTTTGATCCCTCTCTCCTAGAACCACTATTTTTGGGGATTTAAGTTTGAATTGTAGTTAGTTATTTTATTTTATTTTGGATAGTATTTTATTTTTTCAAATACACACAAAGGTAGTTTTCAACATTCACCTTTGCAAAATCTTGTGTTCCAAATTTTTGTCCCTCCTTCTATCCCTCTTTTCTCCATCCCCAAGACAGCAAGCAATCCAGATTTTCTTCACCATACCCCAAAGCAAGGACCTTCTTTCTCTTTCTTCCCCCCCCCCCATTTTAGTTTCATTTTGTGTACTATCCTCCATAGTAGAATGCAAGCTTTCTGAGATTAGGAATTAACTTTCAGTTTATATTTTATATTCCTAACTCTTAGCTTAGTACAATGAGTGACAGTAAACTTTAATATGACAGAGTCACCTAAGATTTAATTTACAGAAGAATTGTTAGTATACATTGATGGAAGCTTTCCTTCATGGATTAAATGACAATTTAATTATTGCCTCCTCTTCCCCCAAAAAATCCAGTTGGAGATTTTCTGGGGTTTTTGTCTTCATGCTGTCCCAGACTTGTGATTTTTACCAAGGTAGAGAACTTCCAATATGGAAAGTTCCTTCTCCATTCCCTTCCATTGAAGTTCATTGATTCGTTTATTACTTATATTCTTGGAGAGTTTTCTGGATCCCTGAGAAGTGACTTGCTCATGTTAATATGTCAGAAGCAACACTTGAACCTATGTCTTCTGATTGCCTTTATTCACTAATGCCTCTGATAGAGATATCTAAAAAAAGAAGATCTTAACTAAAGATGGGTATCCCAGAGTCCTTTGTGGCATTGATAGTTGAAGGTGCGTAAGATTCCCTAGGAAGAGAGGAGAGTGACTGTCCTACTATAAGGTCTTTATATAGACATCAGGAGAAGGAAGAGGGATTGCTAAGGAGAACAGCCAGTGCTTCAGAAGTTGGGAAGTTGGTGGCTGGTCCCAGAAAAACTTCCCTTGCTGAATGTTACTGGTTTCATTAAAGAAATCTCACCTTCTGCTCACATCAGCTCCAGTGAATGGAAAAATGACACCAGAATGTCCTTCCTATATCCTTTCCTCCTTCAAGCTTTTGTCAAACCTGTTATCTTTCCTTCTCTCTTTCCTTCTCTCTAATAATAATAATAAATTAAAAAAAACTGGAGCCAAAGGCAGATTCAGGGATAAGATCTATTATTTTTTTGATTGGAATCGGGGCAGTAATTAATTTCAGGTTCAGTAGCTTCTGGTGCCAATGGCTTTCTTTGTTTGGCTTTTTGGAATGAGATTCCGCAGAGTTCCCGGAAGATTGTGGAATCTGACATTCCTTCTCTTAGGAAAGTTGGTGTCATATTTCATTACTCTTTTCTATGAACTGTAAGGTTCAGGCAAATTCGCTTTCTTGGATTCATACAAAGGGCTAGCTCTGGCAGCTCAGCAAAACTGCGTTCAAATACCATCTGCGCCACATATTACCTGGACGTGTAGGTTGCTCAGTAGACAAAGTACTGGACTTAGAACTCGAGAAGATCTAAAGAAGTGTCAGCTGTTATCATAATTTTCTGTTCTTAAGTGGGTTACAAAAAAGGGTATGCTGGGAAATATTTACTTAAAAATGACAGAGGACTCGCTCATGTTTAATTTGCATCATTAACATTTTCCCCATCATATTCTTAAGTCTAGACAATCAACAGAACACGAATCAAGTTCTTTTTTGGAGCATTATCCATAGAAGCTGGCTCCAGTATACTCTGAGGACCTATAATCTTCTCTGCTTGACAGTACACCCGGTAAAAAATGGCAGCAATCATTTTTATTGTCCAAAAGAAAATTGATGGTTAGGGTGGGGGAGAGGGGAGAAAAGCTTCTAACCTGATCCCAGCCTGTCAATATTGATGGCTCACCACTAGTAGACCAAGGTATTATTTATATAGGAAATGCCATAAGGATTTCATATCCCGGATGTGGAATGGCCCCGGCATGGTATATAAAAGGATTTCCTGTCATACTGCTCCATCCTCAGCCAGGGGTCATCAAGCCTGCTTGAAGACCCCAGTGAGCAGGACTTCGGAACCTCCCTTGATCCAGTTTGGTATTATTCAGATAAGTGTGCTATTGGCCCATTTCCCCTGGAAAAGTAAAAGTAAGGATCAAGCCACAGACCTCAGGGACAGAATTGAGCTTGGTAACCAGGATCTCAGTGCCTATTTTCTGATACTATACATATATACACATATATAGTATCTCTGCTATAATGTCCAAGGAACAGTAGACAGAGAGTGTTGGAGGACCTGAGTTCAAATCCAGTCTCAGACACTTACTATGTGATACTGGATAAGTAATTTAACTACCATTTGCCTCAGTTTCCTCATCTGTAAATAAAAGCATTTACCCTGCAAGGTTGCTGTGAAAATCAAAAGTGATAATAATTGTAAAGCACTTAACACAGTGTCTGTATACAGCAAGCACTACATGTTATTATTATCATATGGTTGGACAAGTCCAAGGAAAGGACATCTACAGGCCAAGTTTTGAGAGGAGACAAACCTTCCCACTCCCCCTCCTTCCCTCCTCCCCACCAGAGACCAGCCTGAGCTGATTTGGCCTTTGCTTCAATACCAGAAGTTCAACAGGAGTTTCCACCTGAGGATTTTCCCTTCTTGCATCTTGCCTGTCCCATGGTTAAGCTGTCTAGGAAATAGCACCCTCTCTTTATTGTGGCTACATAGTGTCTACTCACTTTCCCACTGATCAAACTGGGACTCCACTTGTGCCCTGTGATTTCCTTGATATGGGGAGCTTTCTCCACCCACAAAGATCAGCCATTTCTCACCTGAGAGCTATAAGGGGCAATGAATTGCCCAGGCTTCCCCACCAGCCAGTGCAGGTCAGAGGTGGTCTTGAACATAGGTCTTACTATCTCTGAAGCCAGCTCTCTGTCCACTACACCACACTTCTGACCTTTTCAGTGTGAAAAGTTGGGTCTGCCGCTACTCCAAATTCTCAAGGTGATAAAATTCATGGGGACCATATGTGTGTTTTAAATCCTGGATTTTTCTCTCTTGCATCTAAGGAAACAAAGGCCTCTGTGGTTTCTCTATGCCTTCCCTTTACTCTGGACCACACTCTAGGAAGGACACTTCTCCAACTTCTAAGTGCTTTTGATTTTTTTTTTCTGCTTAGCCTTTTGAGTTTTCATTGTCCAAACTGACTTCCTATCATACTTGTCTTTTAATAACTTTAACACATGACAGCCTAGGACAATATGACATTCATATTATGGACTTGATGGCAAGTGACTTAATAATATTTTATAATAATACTAGTTTACAAAACATTTTTCATATTTTCTGAAACTAAATACCTATTTTAAAGTTGACAAAACTGAGAGGGAGTGGACTTCAGCCCAACTCTTTCTGAATCCAGATCTAGCACTAAACTGCCTCACCCCAAGGACAGTATATAGTCGAGCTGGATTGCCAATTTGAGGCTTTTTTTTAATTGCAAGTCTTTTATTCTTTTTAGTTCATTTGTAGACATTGCTGTAAACACCAGGCTAGCAAATAGCCCTTTCAGCATCCTAGAGTGATTTGTGGGCGCCATTTTAAAAATATTTGACTATGGATAGAAATCATTATTTGTCTTTTTGTTGCAAATGTAATAATCCAGTCTACAGAGTGTAGGTAGGCCAGCCATTTCACTCTGAAATCCAGAAGGAACTGTAGGAGGATTCTGACCAATCTTAAGAGGAGGCCACATTGAGGTAGACAGTCTTAGCCCAGGTAGAATAGAGATTATTCTGCTGCTTCCTTTTAATTTTTGGTCCAAAAATTCTTTGATGGAGAGAATTCATACCAGTGCAGGTAGGCAGCTACAAGTGATTGTCTGGGATTGTCTCCCTGTGGTGAAATGACTGGGTCAGTGCCACATAACCAGTACTTGTCCAGTCAGGACCTGAATCCAAATCTTGATGAACTTGGCCTTTTATTCTTATATGGTGAAAAATAATTTTTCACCCAGGTTTGCATTTCTCTGATCAGAAAAATTTGGGGGATGTTATGTTTGCTGCCTTTGTTCCTTGAAATTCTTAGTTCTGAATTATTTCTGTAACTAAATGCGATACTTTACAGGAAGGAGCACTCTTTTTAAGCAGGGAGAAGCAGAGACAGAAAGGAAGAGAGAAGAGAAGGGAAATAGACTGGGAGAAAGAGAGAGAAGGAAAGGGAGGGCAGGAAGGAGGGAAAAGGAAGGAAGGAGACAAAGAGAAGAAAGAGGGGAAGGAGACAGAAAAAAGAATAAGGGGAAGAGAGACAGACAGACAGAGATAGAGCAGGAGAGAGAAGGAGAGGGAGAGAGAGAGGAGAGGAAGAGAGAAAGAGAAGAGAGGAAGAGGGAGAGGGAGAGAGAAGAGAGAGAGGAGAAGGAGAGAGAAGAGAGAGAGGAGAAGGAGAGAGAAGAGAGAGAGGAGAAGGAGAGAGAGAGAGGAGAAGGAGAGAGAGAAGAGAGAGAGAGAAAGAGACAGAGAGAGAGAGAGAGAGAGAGAGAGAGAGAGAGAGAGAGAGAGAGAGAGAGAGAGAGGTGGAGGAAGGGGGAGAGAGGGAAGGTGGAAAGAGAAAAGAGGAGTGTGTGTGTGTGTGTGTGTGTGTGTGTGTGTGTGTGATTTTTAGATGGTTGAGTCTCCTGAATTATAACATATCTTTGGATCAGGAATGGCAGTAAAAGTGCCCCTTCTCGCAGGTACTCTTGGGAGTAGCGGGAGAGAAGGAGTTGTAATCTGCTCACAGAGCAGCGAGCCCCGAATGCCTCAGCCTCGAGTTTACCACAGACTTACCTTTCAGTCACCGAGATGCCAGAAAGGCAAGCTCAGGGCGCTGCTGTCTCGTTCACTCCCTGGGTTGTGAGAAGGAGCAGAATTGCCAGGCTGAGGGCAGATTCTCAGATTTAGTTTCAAATTTCCTGTCCTTTGTTATACTTTCTAGAAGCCCTAACAATGAGTGAAACTTGTTACTTTGAGATTTGACTTCCTCTGTTTGAAAAACACATCCAGAGGCTTTCAGAGTACACATGTCCTTGGGTTTTCTTTGAAAATCTGAAAATCCAAAGTAAATGGAGAGCCTTTTCATCTCTTCCCCCAAACAGGGAGGGAGGTTGTGCAGCTGGGAAAGGCAGTGGAGAACAAGGAAAAAAGATTGGGAGCCATAGGACCTGGGTTCAGATCCCAAGCTATCTGTCTGATCATGGTCAAGTCACAGTTTATGGATTTTGTTTTACTCATTTGTAAGATACGAGACTTCTGTGGGGTGATAGGTGATGCAGTGGGTTGAATGTCAGGTTTGGAACCCCCAAGACAAGTTCAAATCCAGCTTCAGACATTTCCTAGCTGTGTGACTCTGGGCAAGTCATTTAATCCTGCTCACCTCAGTTTTCTCATCTGTAGTATGAGCCAGAGAAGGAAATGACCAACCCCTCCAATACTCTTCCAAGAAATCCCCCAATGGGGGCACAACTAAGCAACAACAACGCCTAAACATGTAGACATATATTGTATTTAACTTATACTTTAACATATTTAAGATGTATTGGTCAACCTGCCATCTGGGGGAGGGGGGGAAGGAGGGGAAAAAGTTGGAACAAAAGGTTTTGCAATTGTCAATGCTGAAAAATTACCCATGCATATATCTCATAAAAAGTTATAATTTAAAAAAATAAACAATGCCTAAAAGGTGTGTTCTAACTCTATAAGTCTATGGCTCTGTGATTATCCATTAAGTTTCTCCAGGATCTGTGTCAGTTCCTTGAGGACAAGATTTCAAGGTGTTTGTGTTTATTTTTGTTATTTTGTTATCCCCAATCTCAGTGCCTTTTAAATTGGATGTGGCTTAACATTAAACTTTGCTACTTGTTTTCTTAAAGTGTAACAAACACTTCCTTTTCTTTATTTACAGCAGAAATTAAAAAAAGCTTGGGGTTGATTGGACCTTCCCATTTCACCTAGAGCTCAGAGATTGTGCGACCAGCCAAAACAGAAGTGTGTGTGTGTGTGTGTGTGTGTGTGTGTGTGTGTGTGTGTGTGTGTGTGTTTTGGTCAGGATGGGGGGAGGGGGATGAGTAATTATTTCCAACAATTACAGTAAACGGGGGCTGAGAACAGAATTTGTCATTTTCAGTTCAGTTTAGAGGAAATGCTTACAAAAGGTTGTGTGGAAAGTGGTTCTTTTCTCACCCAGCATCATTTCCCTTCCCTTTGACCTTGGGATCTAACAATATTCAATGATATTTATTAAACACCTCCATGTGCCAAGTGCTGGATGAGGCACTAGGGACCCAGGACAGGGCCCTCCCTTTGGAAGTTTACCAGGGAAGGAGGAAGGAGATCCAACAAAATGTACCTGCTAAGTGGAGGTGGTCATTTTCAGGTGGGGGTGAAGGGTGAGTGGATGGCTTTCTCTGAGACGGTGCATTGAGCCAACAACAGGAGGAATGGGCAGTGCTTAGTTTCTGTGACCCACTGGATGTTTATTTATTGAGTGTTTGCTGTGTGCTGCATCTAGATAGATCCTGAGGACATGAAGATAAAAGTGATTCCAGACCTCAGGAAGAGCTTATTAGAGAAGATTTCTAATCAATACAAGGCAATGGGAGGAGAGGGAGCTACTGAATGTCTGGGAGCTTTGTGTAGGCCTGAGGTTCTTAACCTTTTGTATAATGGACTCTGTTAGTGTTCCAGCAGAACTTATGGATCCCTCTCAGAATAATGTCCTTAGAGATATATATTTCAAGGGAAGCCAATCACTACTAAAAATGAAAACTTCTAAAAAGTTTTCTCAGTAGCATTTTATTTTTCCAACTACATGTAAAATATTTTTCTGTAAGATTTTGAGTTTCATTTTTTTTCTTCCTCTCTCTCTTATCTCCTTCCTTCCCAAGACAGCTAGCAATCTGATATAAATTACTCATGATAGAATCATTTTAAATATAGTTTCATATTTGTCATTTTGTGAAAGAAGAATCTGAACAAAAGAGAAAAACCACAACAAAGAAAAAGCAAACAAACAAGCAAAAAAATGATGAAAACGCTATGCTTCAATCTGCATCCAACTTCTAAAATTCTTTTTTGGATTTGGATAACATTTTCTATCCCAAGATTATTTTATTACTGAGAAGAGCCAAGTCCATCACAATTGATCATCACATAATCTTGTTAGAGTTTACAATGTTCTCTCAGTTCTGCTCACTTCACTCAACCCCAGTTCATTTAAGTCTTTCCCAGGTAAATACTTTTTTCTCATTCAGATTCACAGACCCTCTGCAATTTATCCACATGTTTCTTGAAGGTCTCTGGGCCTGAGGTTAAAAACACATACTGTAGAAGGTTTCATTTCATTCTGGGCTGCCCCAACTTGCTTCACTCATTATTTCCAAGCCATGTGGGTGTATGTATGTAATCTTGGAACTTTTTCAGGCAAGAGAACATGACATTTAAGAGGGACACTGATTTTATCCCTCAGAGGCAAACCATTTGGTTGTCAAGATTCTACCCTCCACAGAGCTCTAGATCAAAAAACAAAACAAAATGAAAAACAAAAATTCTTATCTCATTGCTAACTTTTTAATGAATAGGGGGAAAACAAAAGAAAATATGTGTAAGGATTCATTGGTATCCTTGTTCTATCTGGGATCCAGCTGGGATCCCTTTGAACTCTCTAAAACCTTAATTGTTTCAGACTTCAGATGAGCATTTAGTGCCATCATCCCATTTTATAGATGAGAAATCTCAAGCTAGGGGAGAGGGCAACAACATGATACAACCTGGACTTTTCCTTATTGCAAGAGATTCAAACTTGCATCCTTTTCTTTTCGGGGAGATTTGCTCAGAGTCTCTATTCACTGGCCAACTGACTTTCCTGAGGTTAAATTTTTAAAGGTTGCATGGGAATTGGCATAGTTCCAAATTACTTTCCCAAATGGTTGTATACCATTTCACAGATGCACCAACAATGTATCAGTGTACCTGTCTTCTGGTAAGCTTTGTAATCTTTGCCAATTTGTAGCATATATGGTGGAAATTTAGGATTGTTTTGATTTGCATTTCAAATCAAATCACATTGATTCATGATTTGGAGTATATTTTCATGTTGATATAAATCCATTGTATTTCTTTTGAGAATACTTTCTTCACAACTTTTCCTTCTTATCTTAGATGCTTTAATGTTGCCTCTATAGAGTTTTAAGTACTCAAAGTTATCTTTTTATTTTTTGGCATTGCTGCTATCTTGTCTCATTAAGAATATATCTCTTAAATATAAAAAGAATATATCTCTTACCTATAGCTGTGATCTATTTGTCTTTTAACTTTTTTAATAGCTATGACCTTTCATATTAAATTCATGTAGCCACATAGAATATATTGTGAAATATGGGCAAGGTGTTGTCCTGTGCCTGATTTCTATCCAATCATTTTCCAGCTCTCAATCAAAATTTGTCCCACTTTATCAAAAACGTTGTTAATGAGTTTTATGGTTTTTGAATCTCCCATATCTAGTCTGTGCCATTTATCTATCTTTATTCTTTAACCCTAAGTGGATGGTTTTGCTGACTGCTGCTTTATAATTTAATTTGAGGTCTCTAAGCTCTCCTCCTTCTCTACTTCATTTCATCATTTTCTTTGATATTTTAAACTTTTTGTTTATTTAGATTAAACTTGTCATTTTGTCAGTTCTCTAAAGTATCCCCTTGGTAATTTGATTGTTATGGCTTAAAAGCATGAATTAGCTTTGCTAGCTTATAACTATTTAAGTTGTTTTCTTTTGTTTGTCTTTAAGAAATACTTTGTAACTGAATTTGGTCTTTTGTGTGCTTTGGTAGGTTGATTCCCCAGATATTTTATACTATAGTTTTTTGGTGGTGGTTGTTCTTTGTCCTTACTTCTTAATTCTTTTTTTTTTTTCATTAATTTTATAATTATGACATTTTTTGACAGTACATATGCATAGGTAATTTTTTACAACATTATCCCTTGTACTCCCTTCTGTTCCAAAATTTCCCCTCCTTCCCTCCACCCCCTCTCCTAGATGCCAGGCATTCTCATGCATATTAAGTATGTTATAGTATATCCTAGGTACCATATATATGGGCTTTACTTTTTAATTCTTAAGTCCTAAGTCATCAAGGAGGTGATACCGTGACATGCAAGTGAATTGGATTTAAGTGAGGGAGAAGTGTGCAAAGTCACCTGCCTCTCTTTCTCCTCCAGAATCATCTGGATCCAGTGGCCAGGTATAGATGAGTCTGACTGGAGATGGCCCTGGATAAAGTTCTTGGGAATGGGGGTCTGACGTGTACCAGTATTTATGTTCTGTATGTCTGCATAGTTCTGGGCCATCAGAATCTTCCACCATTCCTTTTTTTTTTTTCCCCAAATATCATCCATGGCCCACAGTTGAAGGCAATGTGAAGCACAAGAGTCTCATATTTGAACAACACATCTGTATCTTGTTAAGGTCCAGCAGAAGACTTGGTCTACCATGTTTCCCATTCTCTCTCATACCAGGATCCCTGAGGCAATTTCCTGCTTGAATCGAGTGCCAATAAAAAATTGGTTTCTTCAGAAAAAAATTATGTGCTTTTTTTGGTCAGAATACGAAGTCTCTGTAGCCCATTTCCCTTTCTTCCTTCAGCTGCCAAGAAATTTGAGGGCCAGAGTCCATGGTCAAGGGTAGAAGCAGCTTATCTCTAGATACATGCTGGTATCTCTCTGAACATCTGGTAGTTCGATGCTTCCTTGTTTTTTGGGGTGTGTGTGTGTGTGTGTGTGTGTGTGTGTGTGTGTGTGTGTGTGTGTTTTGTTTTGTTTTTGTTTTTGTTTTTGTACTATGACTAATTTATAAGCAAATGCTTTTGGCAGAAGGCCAGGCATGTACCCCCCTTAAAAAGTTGAAAAGAGGAAGACAGCATATTGCAACAGAAAGCTTTCAATTTGCAGTCGGATGATGTGGAGTTGAATCCTATCTCTTCCATTTCCCATCTGTGTAACCTTAACTTCTTTAGGACTTACTTCTTATGTTTGTAAAGTGATCTGGAGGAGTTCTCAGGTCTCACCCAGCTCTGCACTTAGTATCTGGTTCATCTTTTCATCTCCCAAAGCCTCAGTTTCCTCATCTCTGAAATGAAGGGGACTAGAGGAGATGACCATCATGAACCGTTTTAATTCAGAATCTGTCCCTGATGTTGCCATGAAATTGGACTAGAATAGATTCCCTCCCAACACAAAATCTACAATTCACCAGTGTCATTTCTGAATTTGACATTGTTCTCACAGCACTCAGTGTTGCTCATTTCAGCTAATTTCTCTAATCGAGAATCAAGTGGGATTATGAAGACACTTTCAAGCTTCAGTCCATTTCTTGCTCGCATCATGCACTGCAAACCAAATTTGGTTTGTTAGTGAAGGAAAGAGCTTAGTTAATCATCTTTCATTTCCAATCATCTCTGTGTTATTTTCTTTGTTGCTACAACAAGGACCATCCCAGCAACATTCACGGAGAGAGGGTTGTTTTCTTGGTTGACTGCACTTAACAAAAAAAAAAGGGGGAGTATATTTATATTTTTTGAGTAGCTACAAGTTATTACTATATGTTAATAAGCAGTTAATGTGCACAAATCTGCATTTCTACCCCTTTTCTTTGTTAGGCCATATTTTTTCTCTTCAGCTCTCTCTCCTAGCCCTGTTAGTTTCACCCCATGCTTGCTTTGCTTCTTGGCACTTCTTGAAATCCCTAGACTAAAATCCTGCCAGACCGATAAGCTGCCGAAGCCCAGAATTCTCCGCTCTGGCAACGAATTCCACCTCTGAGAGCACCAAGCATTGACAGCTGTGTTTTCGGCAAACTGCCCCCCCCACCCCATACCAACTTTGTAAAGAGGTGGATTCTATCCACATGGTCCTCATTAAAGGCAAATGAGAGTTGCAGAACTCTAAACGTCACTTTGCTTTAAAAAAAATATACATCTATCAGGGGAGCTAATGCAGCCCTTGGCAGAAATAAAAATAAATTGCCATCTGCAAGATTAATTTAAAAATATTTCATAGGATCACAGACTTAGTGCTGGCAGGGACCTTAGAGGTCATCCATAATCCGATCCATTTATTTTACAGATGAGAAAATAGAAGCATTAAGTGGTAGTGATTGTGTCATAGATAGAAACTGAGGCAGGATTTGGACCTGTGTTCATCATATAATTCAAGAAGTAAAAAGGGGGAAGAGAGGAATAGGAAGTGAACAAGCCCATAGAAGGCAACAACAATCCCCTGCCTGTGTATGGATGTGCACTTTGTCTTTTTGTTTTTTCCAAAAAATATGTTCTTCAGAAGAGCCATGTCATTTAGACTCACAGAGAAATGATTTCACAGAACAGTCAGGCCAACCCTCTTATTTCTTCCAGGTGAGGAAACTGAGACCTAGAAGACTGAATTGATTTGCTCAGAGATTCACAAGCAGAACTGGTGTTTGAACTGATGAGTCACTGAGGTTAAATTATAGAAACCAGAATCACTGCAATCTGTGACCAAAATCCAAAATCCCCCAGCACTGGCCTTGCCATGTTGCTCCTGCTCAAGCATCTAAAATGTCTCCTTTTAGGATCAAAATATAAAAGTTCCTCTTTGGTATTTTACAAGCTGCTTCCAGACCATTGTCCCAGGACATCCCCGTGGCACTCCACATTGGCCATTATGGGATCTTTGAACCTTTGTTCAGCCTGGCTAGGTCTCATGTCTGCAAGTTCCTCCTCTTGTTTTCTAGCTCCCAAGTGGAGGGACCATCTTCTAGCCAGAGAACATATTTCCTAATCCTACCACTTATTAGCACTCCCTCTCCCACCTCTCCCCTCAAACTAAATCTTCTATAAACAAATTGTTGTTGAAGTCATTTTGGTTGTAAATGGCCCTTTACATCCTCGTTTTTGGAGTTTTCTTGGCAAAAATGCTGAAGGGATTTGCCATTTTCTTCTTCATCTCATTTTACAGATGAGGAAACTGAGGCAAATCAGTATCTAGTAAGTATCTGAAGTCACATTTGAACTCAAAACCTCTTGACATTATGTCCAATACTCTATCCACTTATGTACCTCCTAGCTCCCACATGTAAGCAAATACCTTTATAATGAGAAACATACAATCTGCTATAAAGAGGTAATATATAATTTTTTAAAGATTATAAACAAAAATGCCTTGTGTCTATCTGTGTACTTACCACTCTTTGATTCATTAAATTATATTTACTATTATGAGTCGGACACTTTTTAAATAAGTGATTTATAAAAATTCTTGTCTTGGGAAATAGGTTTTTACTGTTGGGGAAATTGAGACAGGAAAGTTACATAGCTAAAAAAAAAAAGTCAAGTCAGCATTTGAACTCACTTGTTTCTGACTCCAGGCCCAGGCCTCTACCCACTGTGCCACTAGCTGCCTCTGCCATTGGAAATGTAAACTCCTTGAAAGCATAGACTGTTGGCTTTGTGTCCTTGGAACCTAGCACATGCTTTGCACATAGTAAGCACTTAATTGTTGAATGAACCTTCATTAGGCCCTAATTCCTTGAAAAATTGGGGTGAAAGAGGGAGTTTGACTAGCAGAATCGGACTGTCTATACTGCTCCAATCCACTGGCTAATTGCGCACCCTTCACTTCACTTTTAATGGTGTAGGCCTGGCACTGGGATTATTTTTATTTCTTTCTGAGAGCCCTATCATAGACTTCGGTGCCTCTACTTGTAGATTAGGTTCTGGGCTGTTCGCTTTCATCTGGGAGTTTAGCCAAACGTTCACACTTTCTCTGTGTCCACGTTGTAAAACTGGATCTTTCCACGTCAGCCTTATTAACAAGTCATTTCAAAGCAGTGGCATCTCAGAGGCTTAACCTTCTTTTCTGTAAAAGAGAGCAAGTCAGACTTGGACGTTCGTCCATTGCTTTTTTGCCTTCCGGAGACTGACCGGTTATGGACGTGTTTGCTCCTCTGCTCCCCGGGCTCTGTTCTGCCTCTTCCCCCAGCTGGACTGTTTGCTCTCCTCCCTCTTCTCTGTCTATTTAAATCTTATCCATCCTTCTAGGAAAACACACATCCTAACTCTTCATTAAGTCCTTTCTGCCTACACATATTTTTCTATTTTCTCTTCTGCCTTCAGTGCCCCGAGGGCAAGTATACCAGCTTAGATAGGCATGGCCTATTTTTTTTTTTTTCATGTTTTCTTCTCAATTCATCCGGAAGCATCTTGATGAAAGGAAATTGTGGGTCAATCTCCCCTCCCCTTGGAAAAGGGGAATAGGCTTCTCAGCAGCTCAGTTAACCTGTAATCTTAGCGAGATACCCAGAGCTGTTAGTTTTTGGTTTTTTTGGTAGGGGGTGGGGAAGAATCCTTTGGGGTTAAGTGACTTGCCAAGGATCACACACACTAAGTCTGACACTGGATTTGAACTCAGGTCTTCCTGACTCCAGCTTGGTACACTGTACCACCTAGATGCCCCTACCTTTGACCAAGGTCTCCCAGCTGAGATGTGTCAAGAGTCACAAGTTGAACGCACGTCTTCCTGCTTCTATCCAATACACCATGCTGTCTAGAACCTTATAAGACACTGTCTTAGTCACCGTTTGTTATACTGGTCTGTGGTTTCTAATAATTGTTCATAAGAGGGAGTTGAGTATCATGGACCAGAAGGATGTAGTTTTGAATCTGGGTTAGCCATTTGCTGCTTGTGGGGAAATGATTTAACCTCTCCACCCCATTTGCTCATCTGCAAAATGGGTATCTATTTTATAGACTTGTTTGTGACGATCCACTGTAATCTGTGTAGCATCCTGTGCAAATCTACAAAGTGCTCTCTAAATGGTGCATGTGGTTGAAGTCATTTCATTTTTTTCAGCAGTTTACTGAGCACTCATTTTGTTCAGGATGTGGTCCTAGGCAGGATGGGAGATGCATAGATAAATCAGATATGGCCTCTGGTTTGAAGGAGCCCAGGGCTCAACAGAGGAGCAAAGTTACTTGGATCTAAGCTCAGCTGTCAGGAGGGCCACAGGAGAGAAGCCGGCAAAATGCTCTGAGTTTGCAGAAGTGGAAGGCGATACTTTTGACTAGAGAGATCTGGAAAGGCTTCTAGGAGGAGGAGCCATTTGAAAATGAATGGGTAAAATGGCATATAATCTCAGAGTAGGAAGGATAAAATGAAAGGGATATGGGGAGGGAGGAGGGCATTTGTTAAGTGTCTGCTATGTGCCAGATGTGATGCCAAATGGCATCTTTACTTGTCCTGATCTATATCTTGCCACTGGACCCAGATGGCTCTGGAGGGGAAAGTGAGGCTGGTGACTTTGGACACCAAAGTTATGATTTTTATTCTCCAGTGGAAAAAATAAGAGGCAGACAATTAGTAAATGTCTCGAGCAGGGTCATACTGCTAGTATCATACCGAGGCTGGATTTGAACTCAGGTTTTCCTGACCACAGGCTTGGAGTTCTATTTACACACCATGGAACTGCCATTAATTGTCAGGGACTTCAGGGATCAGTGCAACCAATATTTTCAGAAGATCCTCCTCTACAACTCATCTGTCCATGGCTGTTCTATTTTCCTTTGAAGACCTCATGAGGGGGCTGGAGTCCGCCACCCCCTTTTATGGCAGTTTGTGACTCCATTTTCTTGATAACTTTGATTGCTCAGAAGTTCTTGCTGATACTTTGACTAAACTGGCTTCTTTGGACCTGGCATTGCCCCCCGCCACCGGGAGCCAGGAGCAAGTCACTTCCTCTTCCACACAACCACTCCTTGAATACCTGGTACCAGCTTCCTCACCTCCCAGTCAGACATTTATAGTGACTTCAGCCCACCCTCAAATGGCACGACCCCAAGAGCCATCCATTTTCCATTGATCCCACAGTGATTCTTAGGTGGAACAAAATACGTTTTCTCTTCTCAGGTTTCTGTCAGAAATGATTGCCCCGCCCTTTGAAGAGAGTCACCAGGATGACTTTTTCCTTCTTTGTTTTGTTTTCATCGCAAAAACTGTCTGCATGAAAATGAAAAGTTAATACTTTGGGGTCACTTTCTGTCTCTCTGCCCCCGATCTTTCCTTCTCTGTGGCACCTCCTTGCACTTGCTGATGGGAACCTATTCTGAAGTTCTTTGGCACCGAGTGCCAGTCACAATAAACAGCTTGGAAAGTGGACATTTTAAGGAGAAACTGCTGATTCCTGAGGCCTCGTGTGGACAGGAGTCTCAGCTTTGGTGACAGTTTTTTCAAGAAGGAGAAAATGGAGTCAGTCTTATATTTAAGGTCATTGGGTTATATATTGGGTAGAGGAAGGAGCATTGAGAGATCATTGTCTGATCCAACTCCTTCATTGGACAGATGAAGAAACTGAGACTCAGAGATGTGGCCAAGTGCCTTGCTTTAGCTGCCTCCCCTGCTTGGAAGGCTTTCCCTTCCACCTCTGCTCTTAGAATGGATAGCTTCCTGCAGGGCTCACCTCCTAAAGGAGGCATTTAATAATACTCCCATTTGTTTGTACTCTCTCTCAAAGTTGGAGAGAGAGAGAGAGAGAGAGAGAGAGAGAGAGAGAGAGAGAGAGAGAGAGAGAGAGAGAGAGAGAGAGAGAGAGAGAGAGAGAGACAGACAGAGAGAGACAGAGAGACAGAGACAGTGTGTGTGTGTATGTGTGTCCAATAGAATGAGAATTCCTTGAGGGCAGGGCCTTTGATTTTTTTTTTTTTAATCTCTAGGCTCAGCACATCATAGGCCCTCTATAAATGTGTGTTGAACACCTTAAGTAGTGTTGACTTGTCCAAGTTCACAGAGTTAGCAAGTGACAAAGTAAGTCAGCACCTCTTACTCCCAATCTTGAGTTCTTCCCCCTCCCTCGGAACTCCCTGCATGTAGGACTGAATAATACCTTCAATAGGAGAAGCTCAGTGACCTCAGGCAACTCCTTTGTTCTCTATGCCTCAGTTTCTCCATCTGGTAATTAGGTGTAATTGAAGGAGCATCTACCTCAGAGGTTTTGTTGTAAGAATTCCATAAGATAAGAAACTGTAAAGGGCTTTGTTAGTGTTTGAATGTTAGCTTTTTTTTTTTTTTTTATTACATCTAGTCGGGAAGATGTGATGTTCACATGAAAAGATAACAGTGTATTTACTGGCTGGAGGAAGAGAGGTGACAGTAAGTGATAAAAGAGTTCATCAAATATTAGACTATTCCTAAAATAGCAAAATGTTTTGTGGTTACCACATATGATGAGAGGCAGTCTGGAAAGACCCTGAGTCTTGAGTCAGAAGACCTTTAGGTTCCTTTTCTGTTGTTCTAAACAATAAGCATTTAATAAAGTTAGTGTGTAGTAAGATCTATATACTAAGGGCTAATTTATTGTCTTTAGTCTTTTTTTCATTCTAATCTGACTTTTCATAGAGTTTTCTTAGTGGAGATACTAGCAAAGTTTGACATTTCCTTCTCCAGTTCATGTTACAGATGAATCAACTGAGGCAAACAGTTAAGTGACTTGCCTAGAATCACACAACTAATAAGGCTCTGAGGCCAGATTTGAATTCAGAAATCTTCCTGGTTTCAGGCCCAGCCCTCTGTCCACTGTGCCATCTAGATGGTTCTCAATGTGTGATCCTTTCACTTGGCTTCAGATCACCTCCCCTTATCTTCAAAATTTCGGATTGGGGCCAGATAACCAATTGCTTAGGTCCATGTCAAACTTAGATCTATGATTATGGCTAGAATTACAGAATTTTAGAACCAGGATCAGATTTAGAGCTCTGATCTCTGAAAGCCGATGATTTTCAAGTTGAGAAATATAAATATCTGGCTTAAGAACATGCAGCTAGATAGTGTCTGCAATGGGATTTGAATCCATATCTTCTGACTCCCAGCCTAGCATCCTTATTCACTAATTCTGTGCCGACATTCAGACCTCAAAGAGCCCTGGCCCACATTTTTACCTGATGATCACTGAGCCACCTGGTTGACAAAATTAGGGAAGAGCCCAGAACCTCTCTATTCATGTTGGGACAGCTGTGGTTTTTAAGAAGTTTTTCCTGACTCCAAGCCAGTGATTCCCACTCATGGTTCTTTTGGGGGGCCAAATAGAACATCTTAATCCTCATCTCCTATGATAGCCTTTCACATGCTTGGAGAAGACAGCTACAATATATCTGCCCAGAGTCATCTCTTTCCTAGTCTAAACATTCCCAGATTATTTTCAGTCTTTTGAGAGTAGTTGGCTAAGACTTAAAAAAGCACACTTAAAAACTTACTTCTACTAGGGATTTATAAAGTCCTTGTGAAAAATCTGTTTTACTCTTTGAATCACTGCTTGAGCTAATTTAAAATACCATTTTGGTGTCTTTTAGTAAACTCTCCTCCGAGCATTCTCCCCATTCTCCCATAATTTCTAAGACTTTCACATGAGGCCTTTCTCAGGGTCCATATCAGTTTCTTGTCTCTCTTGGACATGCTTCGGTGTCGGGAGCCCCTTTTCTATGAATTATGGGCTGGTGGCTAGCTTTTTATGAAGTTCTGGGATGTATAAAGTCAATATTGTTTCTCCTTAGATTTTTTGACCATTATTTGGTCTGATGCAAACTTCAGCTTTGCTGGAATGAGCACAATGACCTGTTTTCCATTCAGCCAATTATCCTAGTAGGAAGTCCAGTTAATGGATAAACTGGGATCTTCTTGGATATCCTTGCCTTCTCCTGAAGAAAAACAAAATACAACAAAACATGCTGGTATCTATCCACTGTATATCACTCTAAGGAGGCCCTTCTCCTAATCTGGGGAGGAGATTCATGTATACACTTAGTGCCCTTCCCCCAGTTGGCTTGCGCTTCTTTCTTTGCCAGCATTGAGAACCCCATTGTCTTGGAGTCATATGGCTGCTTCCAGTGTCTTGCTCTGAAGTGCCAATTCCAATTAAAAACCTACTTAGAGAAACTTGTGGATCCAGATGGTGACCAGTGCTTTTGGGCCCGTGAGCCTCTCAAAGCCTGGGCTCAGCAAAGGAGCTCCAGGAAACAGCAGTCAGGGTTGGGAAGCCTGACAAGGCAAGAAATCTGTTTTTCTGTAATAGCTTGAGACAGAAGGAATGTCAGAAAGAAGGATTATGTCAGGTTGGAGAAGGGGCTCTCAAAGGAACCATTGGGTGTTCCACGTTAGCTCTCTTACCTGGAAGAGATTTCTTTCTCTTCTAACAATTTCAACTTTATTGGGCTTCAGAGTCCTTCAGTGTGTGACTCAGTCAGTGATCAGCTAAAGATGTAGGAGTCCTAGCAGAAGTCTAGTGTTTTCCAGCATTCTGAATAACATTGTTATATCTTACAAAGCAAAATGGGGGAAAGTCCACTGTCTTTATTAACTAGAGACCTGGGTAGTTGCAAGAGTCTCAGTCTAAGTAATCAAATATTATTAAATCTACTCTGCAAAATGCCCATAAATTGAGGAAAATAATTCGTACAAAGAACACAACCAAACTCTTCCCATCAGACAATGCTTCTTAAATTGATACTTGATATTTGTCTGAAAATTTGGAGTATAGAGAGGGTACCTTGGCTATTCACTGAAGATGCACATCACAACAATTTTTTTGAAAGTATCGATATAAAAAGGACAGTCAAAATTTCTAGGTTTGACTGAATTTTTTTTAAATTTTTGCTTTAGCTATATAAAGTTAAAATTGTATGTGAACAAAACATATTCGACTCCTATCATAGTAGAAAAATACATTGTTGTACTAATCCCAAATTTAACATGAGATCCAGAAACATGGCTGCTAGTATTTATAGTTTAGCTATTTTTGAAATGCTCAGTGTCTCCCAGACCAACATCCCTGTGCTTGTTACCTAAAATACACTTCCTGAAATATACTTGAAGCCCAAGAGGAATGAATGGGTCTTTTGAAAAAAAAATTTTCTATATTTATTGCCACCACAAAAAAGCCAACCTAAAGTTATATGTTTTGTGTGTGTGTGTGTGTGTGTGTGTGTGTGTGTGTGTGTGTGTGTGTGTGTGTGGTGACCCAGGAAACAGGTGAAATGCTCATGGGACAGTGGAGTTGGTGGTGGGGAGTGGAGAGAAGGACAGAAAGGGACATTCGAAGGCCAGTTTAGCCATCCCCCTGCCTTCAGGAGAATATTCTTGGAAAGTCAGAATTGGGGGTTTTTACAATTTGCTCTTTATGCCATATTAGCATTCAATGCCTTCCACAGAACTCTGGATGTTCACACACTAGGCAATTGAGTAAATGTTTGTTTATTCCCATGATAGGAGCATTCACTTAAATCAGGATGTACTTGGAAAGAGCCTTGACTGTAAACTGAGCACCCAGGTCCAAATTTCAGCCTGACACTTCCAATTAACACCATCCATGTCATTTCACCTCTTCATGTCCCAGTTCCTTTTGTAAAGTGTGGAGTGAGAAGAGAGATGGCTTTGGGGTTCCACCCAACATTAGATCCTCTAGGGACCCGTAGAGTGGTCGGATTGGACAGAATGGCTTCTGGGGTCCCTTCCTTTCTGATCCTGTGGTCCTTCCATTTTCTCCAGCTTTTTGCAATTGTATCAATTTTATTCATCCCTTTTTTTTTTACTTTTCAGAAAGAAAGCTTGTTTTTTCATCTTGCCCTCTCTTTTGAGAAAGAGAAGAGGGTCAGTTGATACTGACATTTACTAAGTGGGATTCCTACATGCCCACTATGTGGGCCAGAAAAAAAGGAAACAATTTTCAACAAAACTTTTGGTCTTTATTGTAGACAAATGATCTTGCCTTTGTGATATTAAGTGAAAAAGAAACAGAGGGACTAAACCACTTCACAAACCATAAAGAGCCACATCAAAGTGATTATTATTTGATTATCTTTTGTTTCTCTCTTGCCCCCCCTCCAACTAATACTGGTCTTGTGTCCAGATTTTCTCAGAAGATGATTGTTCATCTAAGCGAAAATGTGATGTGATATTAAAGGGACTTGGGCAGCTGGGTGAGACTATGGGTAGATGTTGGATTTGGAGTCATAAAGTCCGGAATCCTGAGCCTCAGACACTTATTAGCTGTGTATCTCTAGGCAAGTCACTTAACCCTGTGTGCCTCAGTTTCCTCATCTGTAAAAATCTGCAAGATAAGGAAATAAGCCACTAGTTATGCAACCTTGAGAAAGTCACTTTACTTAGCTCTGTATGCCTCAGTTTCCTCATCCATCAAATGGGATGGAAGAGGAAATGGCAAACCACTCCAGTATCTCTGCCCAAAAAAACACCAGTGGGGTCATGAAGAGTCAGATAGGACTGAAATGGTTTGATTTAACATTAGAAGGGTTTGAGGTAGCTTCTTATCACCAAATGATAGAGCTTATTTAAGATGGTAGAGGGCTCGCTCCCCTGTTTTCTGGGGACCCTCTGAGAGATACTGGTATTTGCCAAATGGTCTCATGTCTTTGTGATGTTCTTCTCCCCCAGTTGATGGAAGTCTGGTCACCGAGGAAAACGGTGTATTAAAGCCCGCGCTCCTCTGCAAGTTCTGTGATGTACAAGCAACCAACTGCACCAGCAATGACAGGAACTGCTTAAGTTTCTGCGACATCACTTCAATCTGTGAACAAGCCCATGAAATCTGCGTGGCCGTGTGGTAAGCCGTCCTTTAAACCTTTTTCCCCACTCCCCTTCTCATCTCCATCTTCCCCACTGAGGGCCCTTTCTTTCCTCCCTCCTACTCCTTGAGTATAGGCATCTTTGGGTTTTTGTCTCTGTGGCCCTAATGCTTGGGCAATGCCTTGTATGCCTAAGGTGATTAATAAATGCAGTTAGCATTGAATTATTGAATGATGTTGCTTAGTGTCTTTCAAACTAATGGTAACATTCAACCAAGTGATTCCTCCCTTCCTTACAAGTATACTTATGTACCTTTTCCTACACAAGGCCATTTCCTGATGCCCCTAGTTATTCTTTCCCTTTCTCTCACTTCCTCTTCTCTTTGTCTCCTCTACTTTGCATATATCTATTTCTTGTATTTCCCCACTGTAGAATATGTGCTTATTGAAGGCTAAGGCAATTTCATTTTTTCTTGATATATCCAGCAACATACGTTGACTGAGATGAAATGTCCAGAGAGGAGAAAAGAAGCCCGCCACTTTGGAAGACAGCAGCTAGGGTGACTGAGTCTTCCTAGAATAAGGAAGACCTGAGTTCAAACAGTAGTATGATCTTGGATAAGTCACTTAACTTCTGCCTTAGTTTACTCAACTGTAAAATGGGAATAATAATAGTACCTACCCCTCAGAGTTATTGTAAGAGTCAAATGAGATAGGATTTGTAAAGAGCTTCGCATTGTTCCAGACACATGACCGAGGTCACGGGAAGACTGTATATGAAATCATGTATCAACATTTCATATTACTTGAGATATAGATATATAGATATAGCTATATAGGTAGATAGATTTTATATAGATAGAGATAACACACATAAATATATTTTTTAATTACTTTCAAATCTGCTCTCTTGGCTGTCTTTCCTTTTGTTGTTCTGAGCATTAAAATAGTTGTTGATGTCATTTTTAAGATCCCCATAATTCCCTTCATTGTAACTTATATCTGTTACCTCTCTGATAGTTGCATTTAAAAATATACTTTATTATTCTCTACACTACCAGCAAAGGGTACCTAGAAAGGGGCTTTTCCTTCCTCCCTCACAATAACAGGATACCACATGGGAGAGGCTGGGAGGTACTCGGAGCTTCATTTAGGACTGATAGAGGTCCTAAATGGAGGATGGGCATTGAGGGATATATCAATAGGAAATGGGAAACGCCAAGAGATTCAAATTATCTGGCTCACAGTTCAGTGGTTTAAAGTGGCAGAAAGGTTTTGAATAAAGGGAGCCAAACTACTTTCCAGCTCTTCTCTCTCCCCTGCCACAGCCCTGGTGTTTTTGATGGTCTCCAAGGACATGGACATTGGTTTTTTATCTTTTCTAGCAGAAGAGACTCCCCACAGAAAGCTTGTGCTCACACAACTATCAGAGGTCCAGCAGGTAGAATTAGGAGGCTGAAAGATTCATTTTCAATGCTTCTTCTTTGAAAATAGTTTCTTTTTTTCCTCAATAGTATTTTGTTTTTTCCAAATACATGTAAAGATAGTTTTCAACATTCATTTTTGTAAGACTCTGTGTTCCAAATTTTTCTCCCTCCTTCCCTTACCCCCCCCTCACCAAGACAGCAGGTAATCTAATATAGGTAAATATGTGCATCCCTAGGCAAGTCACTTAACCTTGTGTGTTTCCTTTTCCTCATCTGTAAAATCTGCAAGACAAGGAAATGGCAAGCCACTTTACTTAGCTTTGTGTGCCTCAGTTTCCTTTTAAACATATTTCCATATTTGTCGTGTTGTACAAAAAAAAATCAGACCAAAAGAAGAAAACCACGAGAAATAAAAAGCAAAGAAACAGATTAAAAAAGGTGAAATTGTTACGCTTCAATCCACATTCAGTCTCCACAGTTCTCTATCTGGATGCTGATGGCATTTTCTATCCCAAGTCTATTGGAATTGTCTTGGATCACTGATTTACTGAGAAGAGTCAAGTCCATCACATTTGATTATTACACTGTCTTGCTGTTACTGTGTACACTGTTCTCTTGGTTCTGCTTACTTTTGAAAACAATTTCTAGCTAAATAGGAATCCAGCTCCTCAGAATAGACTAGAAAAGGCTAATGTGGGCTCTTCTCATGTTGAGATCCCTGCTTTAGAATCACCCTGGGATCAGAAGAATTCTGCATTTTCCCACGCTCCCCCCAGTCTCTCCTCTTCAAGATAGAAGTATTTGAAATCCCCCTGTAGCACAGTCCCTCCTGACTGAAATTGTAAACTAGTAGTGAGAACAGGGCCTTGGTCAGAGGGGTGACCTTTTTAAAATACTCGGAATACCCAAACTATGAGGATTGGCAACCTGCCACAGTCAACGAGACTGTTAGCCTTCAAGTCAGAGATAATTGCAAATTCCACCACTCCTCTTAGTTGTGTACCCAAGAGCAAATCACTCCACAGCTCCTGAAGCTTGTTTCCCTTATCTGTAAACCTGTCTAATGAGGTAATGGAAGGTATATGTTTCTGGGGCTCCTCCCTGATGTGAGAAAGAGAACATGTGTAAAATGATAAAATCTTTAGTTAGAGCATTAGTCCCCTAGCTTTCCCCTGCTATTTAATTTTTATTATAATTTTAAATTAGTTTTATTATTTGTTTTTACCTCACTTTTATTTCCAAATCTATTCTTCTTCCCTCCCTTGTAACAAAAAAATCTTAGAAAGAAGGAAAAGAAAAAACAATTTAGCAAGACCAATATTTGTCCCCCATCTCTACAAAAAAAGGGGAAATACGTTTTCCTACTTTTTTTTCCCCTAAGGCCCGCTTGTTAAGTTAGCATTGTTATCATTGTTGTTGTCATGATTTATAAAAAGGTTTCAAGATTTCCAGAGTGTTTTACAAGTGTTATTTCATTTGATACACACAATATTGCTTGGAAAGACAGTGTTCAATTTTGCCTTGTTTTAATCATTGTTTCTTTTATACAATGTTGTTGTCATTGCGTATATTTTTTTCCAATTCTGCCTTTCATTGGCTCCCCATGATCCCTTGTATTCATCCATTAGTCAGCTTTTCTTAGAGGCCAGGAGTAGTCTCTTAACTTCACATATGGCCCTAACCCAAATGATAGATATCTGTTTAACACTCTATGTACATGGAGCCATCATTTCTGTTTTGAACTTCCCTTGATTTTACAGAAGAGGAAAGTAATGTACCAAGAAGGCTTATGACTCACTCAAGAGTCTCACTTGAAGTTAAGTAGAAAAGCTGAGTCTAGAATCCAGGTGTCCAGTCGGGGAACCTCATTTAGACCCCTGGAACTGGGTTTTCTTTCTCACTTAAGGATAACTATCACTTTGTCATCCCTTACCCTTCTTGGAGGTAATACAGGGGAAAGATTTGATGGCTATACAGCATAGAGCAGAGTGAAGTACTTCCCTCCACCTTTGTCTTCCTCCCTTCTCTTCTCTTCCTCTCTCCATCTCTATTTTGCTTTTATTCCCAAAACAGTGCCATGAATGGAAGGGAAAACTTTACAGAACCAGGCTGGCAATTTGGATGGTAGACCAGCCACGTACATAGAAAAACCATCAAGGCAAATGGTTCCAACCTTCCACCTCCCTTGCCTTTCACCCTTGAAATTGATTCAAGGACTCAAAATCAGAGTCCTTCTAGTGAGTAGCAAGGGGCAGTGGATAGAACACTCAGGATAGACCTGAATTCAAATCCAGCCTGATATTTACTAGCTATTTAACATGGGAAAGTCACTTAACCCCCAATTGCCTCAATTCCTCAACTATAAAATGGGGACAGATTAGAGAAGGGAATGGAAAATCACTCCAATATCTTTGCCAGGAAAACCTAATGGACAAATCTGTGGGATCATGTAGAGTGAAAGACAGCAATAACAATAACAAGTGGCAAAGACAATTTAGATTATTGACAAGTCTCTTGAGTTAGGGGAAATCAAGAGACCCAAGCCCCAGCTCTTCCAGTTACTAGCTGTGAATCTCAAGAAAGACATTCAGTTTCTCTGTGCCTCATGTTTTTCATCTCTAAAATAAGGAAGTTAGTTTAGATGAACCCCTCCCCCAAAGGTTACTTTTAGTTCTGATATTCTGAAAAATATAAGCCTCTGTTTTATATATATATATATATATATATATATATATATATATATATATATATATATATATATATATATATATATATATATATATATATATATATATATAATTAGAGAGAGAGAGAGAGAGTGAGAGAGAGTGCTATAGATAGATAGTTATAGATATATATAAGTCTATATATATCGTTCTCTCTCTATATATTTACATATATGTGTGTGTGTGTGTGTGTGTGTGTGTGTATTTATCTCCTTGTAAGCAATCTCATGAATAGACTTGGTGAAAAGAAAAATGTGATGAGCAGGGAGAACTATACCTGGCTCCCACTGGTGTGACATTGATAAAACAGCACAACAGTTTTAGAGATTTCTCTCTTGCAGGAATTACCTATCCCATTTTCTATCATATCCTGGAAACCATTTCATCTCTCCTCTTTTCATTTTCAGGAGGAAGAATGATAAAAATGTAACCATAGAAACTCTCTGCCATGATCCTAGCCTCAAAGTCCATGGCTTTACTCTGGAGGATACTACTTCTGACAAATGCTTGATGAAGGAAAAGAAGGTCCCTGGTGAGACCTTCTTTATGTGTTCCTGCAGGAAGGAGGAATGCAATGACATTTTACTCTTCTCAGAAGGTGAGTTTTTTTTTTTTCCTTTTCTTCACTGGCTCCTGGACCCATTTTAAACCAATAGCTTTTTTGCGCTCTAATATTAATTTTTTTTCTCTTGCCTTATTCATTTTTCCCCAGAGAAGTTTCTGTGGTCACTGATGCTGAAAAGTTGCCCATTTATATGTACTCTTATTAATTATCAACCCATATTCCAGTGGGCTCCTTTCAGGTTGATTTATATTAGTTTATGCTGTGATCCTCACCTCCTCAACTCCAATAGCTTTCTCCTGAGGGACTTCTCGATCCATTTGTGCATTCCCTCAAATACCCTCACCTTCTGGTCTCCAAAC
This sequence comes from Sminthopsis crassicaudata, assembly GCF_048593235.1. Lineage (NCBI taxonomy): Eukaryota > Metazoa > Chordata > Mammalia > Dasyuromorphia > Dasyuridae > Sminthopsis > Sminthopsis crassicaudata. The sequence continues at coordinate 20,767,330 of NC_133621.1, read as the reverse complement.
CATTCAATTCCCATGAGCTCCTGCACTCAGCCTTAGCACCATTCAGGGATAATGGCACTTCATCTCGTTCTCTCTCTCAGATAACTTTATTTCTGTGATAAAGAGCTATGAAATTCCTTGCTCTGATCATAATCTTCTGTCTTTCCATCTTTCTCTATGACCATTGACTTGTCAAGAGTAAGTCACACCTCACTTTCAGTCTTTCAGATTATTGCACAGGACCTCCTCACTGCTTACTCCTAAGGCATGTTGGGATTTTACCTTAACAAGTGGGATAAATTGATGAAAATATGAATTTATTCATTTATTTATTTATTTATTTACTTACTTACTTACTTATTTATTTTTTAAGATTTATAAGTGAGGCTATAGAAAAATAGAAAACACTTGCTCATGCAGATATATAGAGATTCCACTGTTTTCTACTTAGACTCACCTTCAAGTTTTCCCTTTCAATAATACTTTTTCCCTTTAAATAAATTAAATAATTAAAAGTTTTCCCTTTAAAGAAATAAATAAACTAGTTATTTATCAACAAGAAGAAATGCACCATTTATTTACAATAAAAAGGCATTTCCTAGAGTTAACTACTCCTTTCCGGCAAAGCAAAATGAGCAGAATCTTCGGTGTTATGCAACTCAGGAAACCCAGCCATGTTTTGCAGCTTAGTTCTTTTGGCCTGACTTTGAGAGATGCTTGGCTGGTATTGACTTGGTTTTCTTAAAACTTCCTTTCTTCCATGAGGGTGGATTTCCACCACTTTATCTGGAAGCATGGCTACATCATTTCTTGCTTCTCTTTCCCTATCCCCACTTCCTCTTTCATTGAGTCGGACTCTTGCCAGGTCATGGACACTTGGCTGACATTGTCTTGATCCATTGCTCTTAATTAGCAGCATACTGAAAGCCAAGCCACTGCCCTTGAGGATTCTGTATTTCCAGAGACGGACTTGTGACATGGGAAACCCAACCTAGAAACAATTACGAGCCATATGGGTTCATTGATAGAGTTAGAAGGGAACTCAGGAGTCATTTAGTTGCCTCATTTTACAGATGAGGAAACCAAAGCTTAGAAGGCCTAAGTGCTCAGGGCCACACAGATGAGTGATTCTGAGTAAATTGATTGGGCTCATAGACTTGGAAGAGGCTTCAAAAAGCCATCTATATTTTTATAAACACTAAACTCTGGGCTTAGTCTTGAATGTTTTGCTGGCTGATGAACATAAACCTTAAATCAGTAATTAAATCAGTAAGTTCTCTCCTCCACAGACCTGGGGGGGGGGGCATTTTTGCCTATGAGGATGACAACATTTTGATGTATCAGGCCATTCAAATACCCGCTTAGTCTGTGTCACTAACGGGCTTTTCTGGCCCTGCTGTGGGTAGTCTGCCACGGCAGAAAGTTAAATTTGCTTTGTCTAGGACTTCTTATCAAGCTAACCATGCCTTTTGCATCTTGGGCTAATTGGGACCTGTTCGGTGTTCCTGGCTTATTGGGATGGGAAGCCTGCTGGAGACTGTCTCTGTTCTTCAATATGCAGAATGATAATGGAACTCAGATGATGAGGCCATAAATCCTCCCACTTTGTCTTTGTGGATCAACTCTCCACTTTTTAAGAACTACATAAATGTGCTGTCTGTCTTGTTGCTGTCCATGTTGCCCTGGCCAGTGGTTGACTTTTCCCTCCTTGGTGGTGGTAGTCACTCCCACTAGTCCTTTCACTGTTTCCCCCAGCCTTCCTTGTGTCCACTCAAATTAGGATGCACGTGGAGGCCATGGGACGTAGTTTGTTGCAAAACACCCCATACTGGGATCAGCCCTGGGCTGGAGACCTCATTTAGGGGTTCTTGCCAATTAGTTGAGAATGATGAAATTTTCATAGTCACTAAATCTCAGAGTCAGAGGGACCTCAGAAACTTTGTGCCTGATTCAGAACCCTCTTGACAACTTGTCCAGAAATGTGGTCATCTAACCTTTCCTGTAAGATCTCACTAAGGCAGACAATTAGCATTTATTAAATAGTTAAATATCATTTTTCCCCACCTCCTGAAATAGATCATTCCTTCCCCTTTGGTGCAACCATAGCAACTTTTGCCTCTTATTCTGGGTTCTGCAAAACAGAACAAGGCTAATCCTGCTTGAAATCAATCAGCCAGGATAGTCTACCTCTCAGAACTGTGGAGGAGGAAGGAATTATGACCAAAGGAGAACTAGAGATCATTATTGATCACAAAATAGAAGATTTTGATTACATCAAATTAAAAAAAACTTTTGTACAAACAAAACTAATGCAAACAAGATTAGAAGGGAAGTAACAAATTGGGAAAATATGTTTACAGTTAAAGGTTCTGATAAAGACCTAATTTCCAAAATATATAGAGAATTGACTCTAATTTATAAGAAATCAAACCATTCTCCAATTGATAAATGGTCAAAAGATAGGAACAGACAATTTTCAGAGGATGAAATTGAAACTATTTCTACTCATATGAAAGAGTGTTCCAAATCACTACTGATCAGAGAAATGCAAATTAAGACAACTCTGAGATATCACTACACACCTGTCAGATTGGCTAAGATGACAGGAACAAATGATGATGAATGTTGGAGGGGATGTGGGAAAACTGGGACACTAATACATTGTTGGTGGAGTTGTGAAAGAATCTAGGCATTCTGGAGAGCAATTTGGAACTATACCCAAAAAGTTATCAAACTATGCATACCCTTTGATCCAGAATTGCTGCTATTGGGCTTATATCCCAAAGAAATACTAAAGATGGGAAAGGGACCTGTATGTGCCAAAATGTTTGTAGCAGCTCTTTTCATAGTGGCTAGAAACTGGAAGATGAATGGATGTCTATCAATTGGAGAATGGTTGAGCAAATTATGGTATATGAATGTTGTGGAATATTATTGCTCTGGATGGCAGGATGAATACAGAAAAGCTTGGAGAGACTGACATCAACTGATGCTGAGTGAAATGAGCAGAACCAGGAGATCACTTTACACTTCAACAACAATTATGTATGAATATTCTGATTGAAGTGGATATCTTCAACATAAAGAAGATCCAATTCATTTCCAGTTGATCAATGATGAACAGAAACAGCTACACCCAGAGAAGGAACACTGGGAATTGAATGTAAACTATTAGCACTACTATCTTTCTACCCAGGTTACTTATACCTTTGGAATCCAATTCCTACCGTGCAACAAGAAAATTGGATTTACACACATTTTTGTATCTAGGTTATACTGTAACACATTTAATATGTATGGGACTGCCTGTCATCTAGGGAAGGGAGTAGAGGGAGGGAAGGAAAAATTTGGAAAATGAATACAAGGGATAATGTTGTAAAAATTACTCATGCATATGTACTGTCAAAAATTATAATTATAAAATTAATTTTAAAAAATATGGAATCAATTCCTCCCCTTTTCCCTGAAATGAGGTGAGCCATTTTCGAATATTAAATGACACTGGAGAGTTCTGTATTCAAGATGCAAAGCAGTTTGTTTATGGTCTCAGGTTCATGGTTGAGAGAGTAGGAAAGATCAAAAAAATAAACAATCAGGTACTTAAGCTCCTCTGGATGAATCCCCTGCCTTAGCATGATCATCCTCCAGTATTGTGAAGAAATGGTCACCTGGTGATGCTTAGCTTCCCATTCCTAAGGGTTTGAGGGAACCTGTTTGGACAGGTTTGTGAGCTGATTGTTAACAGTCAATGTGAGCTGTAAAAATCTGAGAATTAACTAATGCTACAAATCAGGGCTTGATTATTGCTTTATTTGTTTATTGCTTTGCTGGTTACCTAGACTTAAAATGATGGAGAAAATATTGATTCTACAGATCAAACTTAAAACTGTGTCCCGAATGTGCCAAAATGTTTGTGGCAGCTGTTTTTGTAGTGGCTAGAAACTGGAAAATGAATGGATGTCCATCAATTGGAGAATGGTTGGATAAATTATGGTATATTAAGATTATGGAATATTATTGCTCTGTAAGAAATGACCAGCAGGAGGAATACAGAGAGGCTTGGAGAGACTTACATCAACTGATGCTAAGGGAGATGAGCAGAACCAGAAGAACTTCAATGCTGTATGAAGATGTATTTTGATGGAAGTGGAAATCTTCAACATAAAGAAGATCCAACTCACTTCTAGTTGATCAATGATGGACAGAAACAACTACACCCAGAGAAGGAACACTGAGAAATGAATGTAAACTATTTGCACTACTGTCTTTCTACTCAGGTTATTTATACCTTCAGAATCCAACTTTTAATGTGCAACAAGAAAATTGGATTTACACACATATATTGTATCTAGGTTATACTGTAACACATTTAATATATATGGAATTGCCTGTCATCTAGGGGAGGGAGTAGAGGGAAGGAGGGGAAAATTTGGAAAAATAAATATAAGGGATAATGTTATAAAAATTACTCATGCATATGTACTGTCAAAAAATTTTATAATTATAAAATTAATTTAAAAAATGTGTCTCGAATGCATGTTTTTCTTGGGGAACCAGTTGTAAAAACATTTCCCAGCGGTTTCCTGTTCTTCTTTCCGATGTCTTTAATTAAAACTATTGATTGGGGGTCCTAAGAGGAAGGAAGGATCCAGTGAGCAGGGGATGGTAGAGAGCCATTCAGGGATGAGAAATGAGATATCTCAGGCACAGAGATGAGCCCCCATGTGTGCAGATGCAGACTGCCATTATGGGGATCCTAATTGTTGAAGATGACCCACACCATCTCCAATGCTTCCAATACAGTGAGGTAGACATAGGTTCTGCCTGATTCTGGTGTATGCATTCTGCTGTTTTTAAATAAGCACAGAAATAGTCTAAAAAGTTCAGTGTGTCTGAGTGCCTCCCGGGGGGAGGAATCAGGTAACATAAAGAGGAGGTTGAGGCGGAAGGAGTTTTCATGAAGGTATGTCTTATTTTTGTTCCTTGTTAGAAAAAAAAATATGTTGTGGATTAGAGTTTCTTTTAAATAAAAACCACCTTATTGCGTTGCCTGCCTGGTTAGCCATGGCAGGAAGAGGAATGATTTTTACAGTATCAGACATGTGGTTTCCTGTCTGTGTTTAGCTTTTAGGCAGAGCATCTTAGCCAGCTGGTCCCCTGCTCCTCGAGACAACTAGATAATGGCTGGAAAAAACTGGTTTCAAACTACAATACAAACCCAATTCCATATATTTCTCTCATGCCTTGCATACTTTCTCATCTCCTCCCCTGGGAGAAAGGAGTGTGTGTTTGTGTGTGTTTTCCCTTATTCCCCTATGTATGTATGTATTTTGCTGTTTTTTCCCTGTGCCTTTATTTTTTCTATTTCTAGCCCTTATGTCAGAGGTGTCAACATTCTAGCAGAACTCATAGTCTAGTTGTCAGTTGCTTCAGAAAGGAGAAGAAAGAAAGCAGAAGTGGCATTGGGGAGGCCCCAAAGCATTCTGGGTACATGCTATCTCTTGTCTGATGTAATTGTCCAACAAGGCTGTTGAACCAACTGACCTTGTCATCTCTAGTGGGAAGCAAAGCAGACTCCTAAATACAGAAAGAAAATGGGGATGCTTTTGGAAGAGGAAAAAACTAAATTAAAATAAAAGTCTCAGCTTTGTGAGTTTTTCTTATCACACAAGGTGATGGATCAGAATTAAAGCATCCTTTGCTTCTAGAAAGGCAGACTGTAATAGGGCCCCTAGAAATGTTCTGTACTAGACCCCCCAAAATAATGAAACTCGTGACAGTTAAAAAATGCTTCAAAAGCTTTGGAAGTGGCTTGTAACAAAGCTTCTATCTTTGGAGAATTTGTTTTTTCTAAGCAGCAAAGTAAACAAAATCCACTAGAGCTGGATAAATTGACTGGATGCTTGGACCCCATGTATATCAATTCATACTCTGTTCATAGACTGTGAGGATTCGAAAGCAATCTAGACAATATTTGGTCCAACACTGAATTTGATTTGTTTTTGTTTTTGTAAAATTTTAGAGAAGTACTCTTCCCCCTTTAAATAATAGTGAATAACCACCTTCTCTACTGCCATCTCACCGAACCCTCCCTTCTGACAAAGAAAAACAATTGATCCAGCAACTGAACCTCCAGAGAAGTGAATGATATGATTCATCATTTATGTTGAAACAAACTGGGTTATTAAAAGCACTGTTTAGCTGTCATTCATTCAATTTATTTTTTTCATTTAGATGATGTTAGTCATTATCTATACTCTTCTAAAGTTGCTTGCTTTACCCTCCATCATTTTACATCAGCCTTCCCATGCTTCTGAATTCTTTCCATTTGTTTCTTATAGGACAGTAGTATTCAATTATACCAATATTCTGCAGTCTGTTCAGCCATTTTCTTGTTAGTCGATGGGAACTTGCTGTTTCCAAGTTTATGCTGTCACAAAAATTGGATATTTTGGAATATAGGACAACTCTTCCTCCTCTCATCCCCACCTGCCATCTTGAAATTCCATGGGCTCTGTGCCTAGTAGCAGGATTGCTGAGCCAATGGCTATGAGTAGAAAGAATTTAGGGAAGTTTCTCACATTATTCCAAATTGTTTTCTAAAACAGCTGGAGAAAATCACAGCGTCACTAACAGTACATATTAGCGAGCCAGTCTTCCCTAGTTCTGCCAGCACTATTTTTGTCTTTATGATTTTGGCAAATTTACTGCAACCTTTTTGTTTTTCAAAAGAGTGAGCTGAATTTCAGGGAAGTGCCTTTTGGGCTTTTGGACACAGTATCTGACACATAGTAAGCATGTAATAAATCCTTGTTCTTTCCCTCTTCCACGTTCCCTAAATGTGCAGAGTAGGGCAGTGGCTCTGAGCACAGCCCCGGGGTTCCCATGAGAATGTATGCTTGCTGGAGGCAGGGATTGTATGTACCTTTCTTTGTAAACCCGGTGTTTAGCACAGTCTTCGGCACAGAACTTTTATAGCCTATTATCTCCATGCTAAAGAATGTATCAGGATGGGTTGGGCCCATCTTGGACTCCGTTCAAAGGACCATAATTATGGCAGGACAAAAGAGCTTTCATTATAAGGTGATCTTTCCTATAGGTGAATCACCTATCTCTAGCCCCTAATGATCATAGCCTTGTGCAACATGAGGATATTATTCTAGGGATTCTCTGCTTCTCCCAGATAACCTCGTCCTATTCCCTTGTTATTGCTATCTTAATACAAGATAGGCAAGCTTGTCTGAGGAGAGCGCTCAGCTTACAATAGTCATTTTAAACATTTGAACAATAGAAAACTACATAGTAAAACAGTTAATCACAGCATAAATGAGCAAAGCTACCCACTATTCATGTCAGGCTAAGCTAAATGTATCACACCAAGTAGACTTTTGAGGATCTTTTGTTTTGGAAAAAAAAAATTTCCCTCTGAATTTAAATTAAATCTGTCCACTGCTAATCATCTTGCATTTTGGTTTTTACCAGAAATAATCTTGGCTTTTAAAAGATGTAACAAGTAACACACACACACACACACACACACACACACACAGAGGCAGAATACATTTCCCTCCTTCTTTTTCATTATTTAATCAAACTGATCTTATAATGATGTATAAGATTGTCAACAAATAATCTTTCTAAATTTATTCATAAAAATACTCTTCCCTTATTCCCCTTGAGCAGTTCAGCTTGGCCTGAGAGAGAGGGTGGAGACAATCTGTGCTGCCCATTTCTTTCTTTCATATTTAGAATCTTGGAGTCATAGCTAAAAGATTTCAAGCTAAAAGAGATCTGAGATAACTAAATGGCTTCTAAGGTCTCTTTTATAGATGAAAAGACTGGGATTCAGAAAATACAAGAGACTTGCATAAAGGTCAAATACATTGTAAGTGTCATATAGAATTTGAATCTAGGATCACATTGACTTCCGAGCCAATGCTCTTACTATACTACTACTGTAGCTCTCAGCAAACATTTATTAAGCACTCATTTTGTTAGTATTCTAAGTGCTGAAAGGCTCTGTGGGAAACATCTTTTGCTCATTCATTCTACAAACGTTTGTTAAACATCTCCTATGTACCAAGTAGTATGTTTGCATTGAGAATAGAAACACATTATAGTCCTTGTCCTTGAGAAATTTAGAGTATTTTGCAGGAAAGCGTGAAAACAGACAAGTAAACAACAAACGTGTTATTTGGACTGAACCTTTATCAGGAAAAAATACTTGGATTTGAATTTTACAGGTTATGTTTCCCTCCAGTAGAGTATGAACTTCTTGAGAACAGACTGTTTTTAACCTATTTTTTCTCCCAATGTTTGGCAATGCATAACACATAGTAGGTGCTTATTAAATGTTGGTTGGCCTTTAGAATCATGTGCCAAAATTACTTAAACCAAAAAATAAGGGAATTCCCACCTCTACCATCATTTGGCAGCTTCCCAACCAGTGCTTATCACCATATCTAGGTAATGGCCCAGGGATAATTCATTAGGGATGTGAGCTCTTTAGGATCATTATTTTTGTAAGGACAATTTTTTTTTGTTAGCACCCCAGTGAAACATCATGCCAATATTTCTCTGTATTTCATAAGACTCAGATTTTGAGGCTCTCTTTAAATTCTATGGATCCCTTGGGTGCTCATCTTACTGCTCTGCAATTCTAATGCTTTTCCTGACCTGTGAATTTAATCTTAAGTTATTTACTGGGATGATGGACAGAGATTCAATCACTGACTTTAGAAAATTCACACTGGCTTAAGACAGGGCACTTTGAAAGCCATCTGCCAAGAAGGCCCTGCTGTCTCTCTCGAGTGTTTTTGCAAATAGTTCACTTCACTTTGACAGGATACCAAAGCCCTTAATTCTGAGTTGACTCTTCATTTGCAAAATATCACCTTCCCTACCACCTAGCTGCCAAATGTGGTGAAATATTTGACAGGAGATTTTGAACTCAGAGGAAGAGGTTATGTATTCAGTGAGGAAATTTTATTTGGGATGTGTGTGTGTGTGTGTGTGTGTGTGTGTGTGTGTGTGTGTGTGTGTGTGTGTGAGTGTGTGACAGAGAGAGAGAGAGAGAGAGAGAGAGAGAGAGAGAGAGAGAGAGAGAGAGAGAGAGAGAGAGAGAGAGAGAGATTCAGAGACACACAAAGAGAGAAAGAGACAGACAGAGTCAAACAAACAGAGAGACATTGCACTTACTTTTGGCTTCAGGATTAAGATACTACTTGGAACCACCATTTGAGGCAGCAGGGCCATCTTATATGAACAGCCATTTCATCAGTGAAATTAAAGATGAGAAATAGATTTGCTTCCAAGATAAACAGCCAGATGGTTTCATCTAATCAAACAAGGGACCTGGAAACTGTCCCCTATTTCCAGTGAACATTATTGTCACATCTATCCTGTTTTCTAAGGCAAGACACCTTTAAAATATTGGGAAGACATTGAAACTATTTTTCTATTGAGTGCCCATTCTCTGTTAGATTTCCATGGAATTGGAATAGTTTACTATCCACAATGCAACAATAGATTTCTTTTTTTATTTATTAATTTTATAATTATAATTTTTGACAGTACATAAGCATGAGTAATTTTTTACAACATTATCCCTTGTATTCATTTTTCCAAATTTTCCCCTCCTTCCCTCTATTCCCTCCCCTAGATGACAGGCAATCCCATACATATTAAATGTGTTACAGTATAACTTAGATACATTATATGTGTGTAAATCCAATTTTCTTGTTGCACAGTAAGAATTGGATTCTGAAGGTATAAGTAACCTGGGTAGAAAGACAGTAGTGCAAATAGTTTACATTCAATTCTCAGTGTTCCTTCTCTGGGTGTAGCTGTTTCTGTCCATCATTGATCAACTGGAAATGAATTGGATCTTCTTTATGTTGAAGATAGCCACTTCAATCAGAATATATCTTCATACAGTATTGTTATTGAAACGTATAGTGATCTCCTGATTCTGCTCATTTCACTCAGCATCAGTTCATATAAGTCTCTCCAAGCCTTTCTGAATTCATCCTGCTGGTCATTTCTTACGAGCAATTATATTCCACAACATTCATATACCATAATTTACCCAACCATTCTCCAATTGATGGACATCCATTCATTTTCCAGTTTCTAGCCACTACAAAAAGGGCTGTTACAAACATTTTGGCACATACAGGTCCCTTTCCCATCTTTAGTATTTCTTTGGGATATAAGCCCAGTAGGAGCACTGCTGGATCAAAGGGTATGCACAGTTTGATAACTTTTTGGGCATAGTTCCAAATCGCCCTCCAGAATGCCTGGATTCTTTCACAACTCCGCCAACAATGCATCAGTGTCCCAGTTTTCTCACAGCCCCTCCAACATTCATGATTATCTTTTCCTGTCATCTTAGACAATCTGACAGGTGTGTAGTGATATCTCAGAGTTGTTTTAATTTGCATTTATCTGATAAGTAATGATTTGGAACACTCTTTCATATGAGTGGATATAGTTTCAATTTCATCCTCTGAAAATTGTCTGTTCATATCCTTTGACCATTTGTCAATTGGAGAATGGTTTGATTTCTTCTAAATTAGAGTCAGTTCTCTATATATTTTGGAAATGAGGTCTTTATCAGAACCTTTAACTGTAAAAATATTTTCCCAATTTGTTACTTCCCTTCTAATCTTGTTTGCATTAGTTTTGTTTGTACAAAAGTTTTTTTTAGTTCGATGTAATCAAAATCTTCTATTTTGTGATCAATAATGATCTCCAGTTCTCCTTTGGTCATAAATTCCTTCGTCCTCCACAGGTCTGAGAGGTAGACTATCCTCCTCTAATCTATTTATGATCTCATTCTTTATGCCTAAATCGTGGACCCATTTTGATCTTATCTTGGTATATGGTGTTAAGTGTGGGTCCATATCTAATTTCTGCCATGCTAATTTCCAGTTTTCCCAACAGTTTTTTTCAAATAATGAATTCTTATCCCAAATGTTGGTATCTTTGGATTTGTCAAACACTAGATTGCTATAGTTGTACCCTATTTTGTCCTGTGTACCTAATCTGTTACACTGCTTGGTCTATTTCTTAGCCAATACCAAATGGTTTTGGTGACTGCTGCTTTATAATATAGCTTTAGATCAGGTACACTTAGACCACCTTCCTCTGAGTTTTTTTTCATTAGTTCCCTTGCAATTCTTGACCTTTTATTCTTCCATATGAATTTTGTTGTTATTTTTTCTAGGTCATTAAAATAGTTTCTTGGGAGTCTGATTGGTATAGCACTAAATAAATAGATTAGTTTGGGGAGTATTGTCATCTTTATTATATTTCCTTGGCCTATCCAAGAGCAATTAATGTCTTTCCAATTATTTAAATCTGACTTTATTTTTGTGGTAAGTGTTTTGTAATTTTGCTCATATAATTCCTGACTTTTCTTTGGTAGATGGATTCTCAAATATTTTATACACTCGACAGCTGTTTTGAATGGAATTTCTCTTTGTATCTCTTGTTGTTGCATTTTTTTGGTGATGTATAAAAATCCTGAGGATTTATGTGGATTTATTTTGTATCCAGCAACTTTGCTAAAGTTGTGAATTATTTCTAATAACATTTTATTAGAATCTCTGGGGTTCTCTAAGTATACCATCATATCAACTGCAAAGAGTGATAGTTTGATTTCCTCATTATCTACTCATATTCCTTTAATCTCTTTCTCTACTCTTATTGCTGAAGCTAGCATTTCTAATACAATATTGAATAGTAATGGTGATAGTGGGTAACCTTGTTTCACTCCTGATCTTACTGGGAAAGGTTCCAGTTGATCTCAATTACATATTATGCTTACTGAGCAACAATAGATTTCTGACCAATTTTCAGTCATTAAGTAGCATCTTGAGTCCAGGGCTCTATCTGTAGGATTTCTGTTTGCCCTAGGTACCTCTAGAATTTAATGGAGACCTTGATTTCTAGGATTCTATGTATGGTACTCTGCAGGCTCTGCTGTACCTATTCCAAGAACAAAACATATACTTCAATTGCTTTAAGATATAATCTTAAGGGAATGAATACAGTGTTGATAGATCCAAGCTCACTCACATCTTGACTTTGCTACTTACTGACAGTGTGACTTGGGGTGGATCTCTGAGATTCTGTTTTCTCACTTATAAAAACTAAGAAACAGATCCAACTTTCACCAAATGGTCACTAAAGTTGCAATTGATTTCCCTTCTAAGAAAAAAAAAAGGGGGGAGGTGGTAGACAAGAGTGCTGATATAGAAGCATGGAGCTTGGGGTTAAATCCCAGATCTTCATGATCTTATAAAATGAATTCACCTCTAATCCTCATTGTAAAATTCAAAAGTTGAATCATGTGGCCATGAAGGTAGGTCTTTTAGTTCCCAGATCATGATTGTATCATTTAGATATAGTTCATCAGATATCATCTGGTCCAGTCCCCTCATTTTACAAAGAAACCAAGAAATTGAATTAATAAATTCACTTCTTCTGTAAAGGATACCAATTACTGGACTGCTTCACTGCCCATTAGAAAAAAGATTCAGTTATACTGGCTTCATCGGCACCTGGAATACCAAGCTGATATTGATTTCTGGGTATATCATGATGGGTGTATACCATTGCTTATCATCACACATACTTCACTAACCAGAGTTCAGCCTTAGAATACTGAAAGACACTCAAAAAATAGTTGTTTTTTGCCCACTCCAGAATGTCTCTGTTCCTCTCTCAACCAAGAGTCTGCTCTTATTCCTACATCTTAGAATCTCTAGTTTTTTCCAAGACTCATCTCTAGGGCCAGCTACTATATAAAAAAATTCCAAAAAATTCTTGTTTCTTTCTCTTCTGAAACTATTTTGTATTTACTTGTATTTCATATTTATTACAATTCGGTATTTAAATTTTATATTTCTTTCTTTCTGAGCATGTTGTTTCCCTACAAAACAATGTAATCATTGCCCAGGCTACCAGCCACCTAAGTGTCTTATTTAAGTCAAAGATAGGAAAAGATGTCTTCTTGTCTTTGGGGCTAGCTCCTTCTTCTCTAGATCAGAGGAGTGTGGCTCAAACCAAAATAAAATGTAATTGGGAAGCATTTAACATAAATAAATGAATACAACAAAACATAGTTAATATTACATCTTAAAACTAAGTCACTCTGTGGCCCATAAGCATCTTTAGTGTAGGATTAAAGGATCCATTTTCTTTTTTTTTTCTTTTCTTTTTTTAAGTTACAAAGGACTTTTATTTTTTTTAACATTTTTTTTATTTTTACAAAAATTTTATGCATAGGTAATTTTCCAGCATTGACATTGCATTGTTTCAACTTTTCTCCTCCTTTCCCCCACCCCTTCCCCCAGATGGCAGGTTAACTAATACATGTTAAATATGTGAAACTATAAGTTAACTGCAATATATATATACATGTCCAAACAGTTATTTTGCTGTACAAAAAGAATCGGACTTTGAAACAGCGTACAATTAGCCTGTGAAGGAAATCAAAAATGTAGGCAGACAAAAATAGAGGGATTGGGAATTCTATGTAGTGGTTCATAGTCATCTCCCAGAGTTCTTTCACTGGGTGTAGGTGGTTCAGTTCATTACTACTCTCTTGGAACTGATCTGGCTCATCTCATTGTTGGAGGGGGCCTCATCCATCAGAATTGATAATGGGCCCATTTTCATTTGACTTTGAGACAACGGTCTTAAACTACACTTCTACTTTAAGTCAAACCACTAAACATTAAATGCTTTTTATATGCCAAGGACTGTGCTAAAGGCCTTGTTATAAAGAGTGGTTAAAAACACCCCAAGCCCTGAAGGAGCTCAAAATCTATTGGGGAGATACAACATACAAATAAATATGTGCAAACAAAATAGATAAAGGATAAATTGGAGATAATATCTGCAAATATTGTACTCGTTTAAGTAGGATTAGAAAAGGTTTCTTGGAGGAGACAAATTTTAGTTGGGACTTGGAGGAAGCCATAGAAGCTGGAAGATAAGCATAGAGATAAAAAAGGGGGGATAGCCAGGCAAAAGATCTAGTATTAGAAAATGGAGTGCCTTTTTTTGAAGAACAGCAGAAAGACCAGTGTCATTGGATTGTAGACGTACATGGAGGAAAGGAAGATGTAAAGATGAAAAAGAAAGGGAGGAGAAAAAGGGCTAACTGAAGATTTTGTATTTGATCCTAGAGATAATGGGCAACCAGCTATTGGAGCTTATTGGCATGGTAGTCATTGGAATTGATTGCCATGGTCTGATTGGTGCTTTAGGAAGACCAATCAATAAGATGTGGCCATTGACACCACAATGGTATCAAAAGAGAGAAGGGGTATGGGATCAAGCTGGCAGTAAGCTGGAGATGGGGGTTTAGAGATACCTCACTCATGATCCAGGATAACTGGAGAGGAAGGTGGTGGTACTCTAGACAGGGTTAGCAAGATTAGGAAGAGGGAAGAGTTTGAAGGGGCGTCATGAGTTCTGAAAATAGTAGTCATAATAAATGGATGTGAGTTTGCTGCAGATTTCCTCCCTCCCTTATATCCTCTTCATACTCAGTCTCCATCTGTGGGTCTCAGCCTGAGCAGTTTTGCTTTTTTGCAAGATCAGAGGAAGTTCCTTTATCAGTTTTCACAGGAATCCACATAGATCTCTGTGTTACACAATACACTGAAGCCTTTTTTCCTTGTAAGATACCCAGGGAAAAAGTTCATGGGGCCCTGCCTTTATCTCTACCAGCAAGCAGCTATCTGTTTACTGAATCATTGCCCCACTCCCCCTGTCCAAGTCACTGCAAAACTGGCTAAGAGAACCTGGCTTGTGGCTGAGCCCTTCACCCACAGATGGGCCCCAGGCCGTGAGCTCACTTTCTTTTCTTTCCTCTACAATCTTATTCGTAATTGGCATTTGCTGACATTTCGGATCATGCATTGAGGAGTTAAGGTTTTAAGTTACCTTTAGAAAAACCTATTTTGTAATCTTCCATGGTAAGCAAGGAGTGGGGTGGAAAGCAAGCAAATGGTCTCTGAGGCTAAGATTCACCAACCTTCCACCAAAGACGGAGCGTAGACTCCCACCCCCTAAACAAGAGTCAACCACCAGGGGATTTCCCTTTGATGATTTCAGTTACTTTGGGGTTTGCTTTAGTCTGTATTCTTAATCTTAAATTCAATCTTTACCAAAAAGTTTGTCTTTATTATTGTCTTGTTCACGGATCCCTTTTAAAGGTAAATCTCATCTTTCCCTTGCTAAAAGGCTTGCTAAGGAGGTTTCTGCAGAAGAGTCTTTGGATTGCCAATGTAGGCCTTGGTGGTTACCATAGAGGATTCCTATTCCACACGAGAGTTCTCTTGTAACTAAAGATTGTTCCTAAGGAAGTAGGACACTGGATTGAGACTATAGGACTTGTGGACACACAACTAGTAAATAGTAATAAGAACAATAGCTAATATTTATGTAGTGCTTTAAAGTTCCCACATCCCTATATATACACCCAAATGTACATATATATAGTATTTATGTATAGGGTTTTTGAAGCCTTAAAAGTATGTCTATATGTACACACTCACATGTTTATATATATATATATATATATATATATATACATATATATATACATACATACATACATACACACATATATGTGCATGTGTGTGTATGTGTGTGTATAATAATATAAACACACATCCATGTATATTGGTAAGTATATGCATTTGATTAATAGCAGAGCTGATTCTTCCCCAGATCCTGTGACTTCAAATCCAGTGCCCTCTTACTGTATCCAAGGCGACCCTTGGATGAATAAATGAATGACAAAGTATTTAGTACAAAATCATTAAGAATCAGGCACGTGCTTGGAATACAAATGTGAATAAGGAAGGCAGCCCTTACCTTCAAGAAGGTTAATGGAAGAGCTGGTTTTTATAGTCCATATATCTGATTCCAACCCCAAAGACCCCTTCATCATCACCAGCATTCTCACCACCACCTAATATCACAGTGCCTAGAGCATATATAATCGCTAATTCCCTTTGCAATAGTAACAATAATAGCTAGCATGTATATGTGTGTGTGTGTGTGTGTATAATACAGTTTTATTATGTATGGTATATATATATATATATATATATATATATATACCATACATAATATATATATATATATATATATATATATATATATATAATAACACTTTTAAGGTTTGCAAAGTACTTTAAAATATCTAATCCATACAGCAGCCAAGGGAGGTAAATACTATTTTATAGATGAAGAAACTGGGCAACCATGGGAAGTGATACTATAATTCTCATTTTATAGGTGAGGAAACTGAACAATCATAGGAGGTAGATACTGTTATTCCCATTTTATAGGTGAGGAAACTCAGCAACCATGGGAAATAAATGCTATTATCTCCATTTTATAGATGAAGAAAAAAGCCACATAGCCTCAGCTGTGCTGCTTGTGAATGTCTGAAGCAGGTTTTTAACTCTAGTTTTCTTGATTCCAAAGTCTAACCCTTTCTCACCTGTGTCAGCTATCTCTGAGGGCTCCTAGGGGTTAGGGAGTTAATTACTTGAGTACAATAATTGCATCATTGGCCCATATAATTCCACCAGGGCTAGTCTTTGTGACTGTGGCTAAGCAGGCAAATTGGATTCAAAGGCTTCTAAGTTCTAAAGCCACGATTTATTTTTTTTATAATATCACAGAGAAAAGTATATCCTTAGATTTGAGTAAGGGCCATATACGATGAGAACCTTAAAAAATGGAATAGAAATTGGAAGCATGTTCTAAGTGGCCCTTTTTTTTGGTAGAGAGGTTCTACCTGGACACTCTCTGGTGGATCTCTGATTAGTGTTAGGTGCCCTGGGCTGGCCTTCTAGCAGACACAAAGGCTGGTTCTGAAGAGGGGAACAATGTGGTTGAAAACTTCCCCGTGGGGATAGGAGGATGCAAGTGATCACTTCTGCCTCCCGTGAACATTTGCTGCTTCCCTGCTGGGATGCACATGCTTGCTTGTTTTTATCATGGCGCCTGCAGCAGCCCAGGGGTTAATGTTGTCTGACAGGGCGTAGGGACCTCTTGTTTAGATAAAGCTGTCCATCCCCAGGAAGCTTCCTTTTGCCTGCTTTGCTTTTGTTAACATGATTTTTTGGACAGGGCCTTTTGAAGTTTCAAGAATGACAGATGTTGTTACTCAGTAATTTCCCCCAAAATTTTGCATGCCGATGTTAAAAAAAGAAAAAAAAAAAAAGAAAGCTCAGGAAGTTGGAGGGGAAAGTGGAACTCTGGTTTGCTGACCTCAAAGGGGGGATTTCTGAGCCTCCTCCTTCCGAAAGTGCTTTTGTAGATTTCAGGTCAACTCGTGTTTGGGTTTTCTCTTCCTGTAGACTGAAGAGGAGAGCAATGAGGACGGGCAGGTCTGTCTACAGGGTAGATGTCCGGCTCTGATGTTTTAAATTAGGGATGGAACTAGATTGGACCTGAAAGTCCTTCTTATAAAGCTCTCTTACATAGCTGGAAACTATCATACTAGAGTATTATAGGTAGTAATAGCAGTAGTAGTAGCAGTAGTAGTAGTAGAAGTAGTAGTAGTAGTAGTAGTAGTAGTAGTAGTAGTAGTAGTAGTAGTAGTAGTAGTAGTAAGGACAGAGATGGTTAGGATTTGAACTTAACACCTCCAATTCATTTGCATCATACCACATATTTTACATAGGGTATGGAGCTCATAAGACCATAGATTTTGAATTGAAAGAGAAAACTCCCATCATCTGAAAGCCAGAGAATTTAGATGATTTGCATCAGGTCACACAATCTGGACATGAGTAGAATTCATTATCCTAATGAATAATGAACATATGAAAATAAAATATTTTAATTTTAAAAAAATTAAATTAATTTATTTTAATTATCAATTTTTTAAATTATTACAAAACAGATACATGTATGGCTGGTTTTTTGTTTTTTGGTTTTTTTTTAATAGCCTAATGGAAGACCAGAATAGCAGGGAGATATAGAGAAAAGACCACTGGATCTAAAAAGAGAAGCTCTGATTTCCAGTCCTGACTTGCTACTTAGTGCATGTGTGACCCTGAGCACAAGCCACTTACCCTTTCTGATTTATCTATCAAAAGAAAAAAAAAAAAAAAAAAAGGTTTGTTCTAAATGACCTTTCACCTTAAAATCTATGACCCTGTGAAGTCACTTAATCCCAATTACCTCACCAAAACCCAAAAGCCAAAAAAATTCCTAATGCCAATCTGCAATATATTGGAACTGCAATGGGGAAAGTCGTGCTGTGGATACGATAGCTGGACATAGCTATATGATGACAAAGGTCCCCTCCTTATGCAATAGTGTGCTACTGACTGGCAAATGAGTAATAAAAAGAGATGAATGAATGGGACCTGAGACAGTGATAGATTTATGAGGAAACAGGCCAAATGGAGCCAGGAGAATACAAATGTTCCCCCAACTGTATGGAAACCGACCCATTCCTTCATTTGTCTCTTTGTCTAGAGTTCTCTCATTCAAGTCCATTCCAAGATGGAAAGTTGATTAAAAAAAGGAGATCAGGTACACAAATTGAGTATACCGGGAAGTGCATTAAATCCTTGAAGCTTGGAGGCTACCCTCTTCATGCTGTAACTTAGTCATTCCCCTTTGCTTTGGAAGCAGTTAACAACTCAGCCTGATCTGAATCAAGACCTTTGGAATAAGGCCCTTTGGTTATGTTAGGATTTAGTCAGTGTTTATGTGACACTATCACATGTACATGTGTGTTTATCCACTCATGACATATTTATGTGTGTTATATATGTATAGATTTTAATATATATGTACATATACATACATATACACTGGAAGAAGCAGCTCCCAGAATTCTCCAAATCCAGCCTTCTTTCTGGTAAAACTAGCTTTGTTTGCAACTCACTGTAAGATATCACCCAATCAATAGATATTTAGTAAGTGCCTGCTGTGTGCCAGGCATTGTGCTAATTGCTAGCAGGACAAAGATTCCCTACTTGCAAGGAGGTTACATGCTAATGGGAGAGACAAGAAGGGTTTATAATTATAAAGAGTGGATGTGTGTGTGTGTGCGTGTGTGTGTATGTGTGTGTTAAACAAAGTAAGGGGGTTGCTAATGTCTGGGGATGTCTGGGGATCAGTAGGCTTCTTGGGTGGACATAAGAATTTTTGTTCATAAGTAGTATGATCTAAGAAAAACCTTGAAAGACTTCCATGATGGAGAGCAATTTAGAACTATATCAAAAGGGCTATCAAACTTTGCACCCCCTCTGACCCAGCAGTGTTTCTACTGGACTTGTCTCCCAAAGAGATCTTAAAGGAGAGAAAGAGACCCACATGTGCCAAAATGTTTGTGGCAGCTCTCTTTGTAGTGGCCAGAAACTAGAAACTGAGTGGATGCCCATCAGTTGCAGAATGGTTGGGTAAATTGTGGTATATGAAGGTTATGGAATATTCTTGTTCTGTAAGAAATGACCAGCAGGATGAATACAGAGAGGCTTGGAGAGACGTATGTGAAGTGATGTTAAATGAAGTGAGTAGAACCAAGAGAACAATGCAGATTATATGATGATCAATTCTGATGGACATGGCTCTCCTTAACAATGAGATGATCCAGGCCAGTACCAATGATCTTGTGATGAAGAAAACCATCTACACCCAAAGACAGGACTGTGGGAACTGAGTGTGGACCACAATATAGAATTCTCCCTCTTTTTGTTGCTGTTTGCTTGTATTTTATTTTCTTTCTCATTTTTTTCCTGTTTTATTTGATTTTTCTTGTGCAGCAAGATAATTGTATAAATATGTATGCATAGATTGAATTTAACATATATTTTACCATGTTTTACATATACTGGACTACTTGCCATCTAGGGAAGGGGATGGAAGAGGGCAAGAATTGGAACACAAGATTTTGCTAGGTTTAATGTTGAAGAATTATCTAGGCATATGTTTTGAAAAATAGAAAAGCTTTAATAAAGGAAACAAAAGACTTCCATGAGCTGATGCAAAATGAAATGTACTGTGTACAAAGTGAAAGCAATATTTTAAGATGATCAGCTATTAATGGCTTTCTTATTGTTAGCAATACAATTGTCTAAGACAAAATGTTATCTATAATGTGTATAGTGGAATTGCATGTGCTTAACTAATATTGGATCACTTGCTGACTAGGGCAGGGGAAAGGAGGGAAAAAATTAGAACACAGGATTTTGTAGGGGTGAATGTCAAAAATTATCCATGTATATATTCTGACAATAAAAAGCTATAATTTTAAAAAATGTTGTCCATATCTAGAGAAAGAACTGATTATATCTGAATACAGGTTGAAGAATATTTAGGAAAAAAAAAGAATTTATTGATAACCTAGATGGTGTCCTTGTAACTGGAAGTAAATGAGCACTAGGAACAGGTTTCTTGGGGTCAACAACAATCCAAGAAGTTTTATCCCTTTATGGGAGATTAAGTACCCAGAGCTGATTAGCAAATACATTATAGTTACTATCTTTGAAATGATGCTAATTGTGCATCCACTCAGCTGCGTCCAGTACGTCCCCTTCCCACAGAACTGACACCTCTCCCTTGTCTCTTGTTTTCCTTGAGCAGAAGTTTTTGACCACTCCGAGCTTTTGGCCATCATCTCCAAAGTAACCATCATCAGCCTCCTTCCTCCCGTGGGCATCGCTATCGCCGTGATTGTTATCTTCTACTGCTACCGGGTGCACCGCAGGAGAAAGCTGAGTACCGCCTGGGAGAGCAGCAAGCCACGGAAGCTGGTGGAGTGCAGCGACCGCTGTGCCATGATGATGGATGACGACCGCTCGGACATAAGCTCCACCTGCGCCAACAACCTCAACCACAACACAGAGCTGCTGCCCATCGAGCTGGACACCCTGGTGGGCAAGGGGCGCTTCGCCGAGGTCTACAAGGCCAAGCTGAAACAGAACACTTCTGAGCAGTTTGAGACAGTGGCGGTCAAGATCTTTCCCTATGAGGAATATGCTTCCTGGAAGACTGAGAAGGAGATCTTCTCGGACATCAACCTTAAGCATGAGAATATCCTTCAGTTCCTGACGGCGGAGGAGCGGAAGATGGACTTGGGAAAGCAGTATTGGCTCATCACTGCCTTCCATGCCAGGGGCAACCTGCAGGAGTACCTCACCAGGCATGTCATCAGCTGGGAGGACCTGTGGAAGCTGGGCAGCTCCCTGTCCCGGGGCATCGCTCATCTCCATAGCGACCACACTCCCTGCGGGAGACCAAAAACAGCCATCGTTCACAGAGACCTGAAGAGCTCCAACATCCTAGTGAAAAATGACCTGACCTGCTGCCTCTGTGACTTTGGGCTGTCCTTGAGATTGGACCCTACCCTCTCTGTGGATGACTTGGCCAACAGTGGGCAGGTGAGTTTGAGCCCAAGCCCATGTCTGAGGGTGTCCTTTTTGGGCTGGGGAGGTATGAGCAAGGGCGTTTATAGATAATAACATTCTGAAGGAGGGTCTTCCATCATGTGGTATTGATAAGCGCAATGCTCATGCATAGTCCTAGTCCTCTGGGCTGCCCAAGTCAGGGTGATTTGGTGGGACACACTGTTATGAGCCACAGGACATTTTGTGGACAATGGGAGGGCAAAGAGACATGAGCGTGGTATGATGCGAGTTGTGTTGACTTGCGTTCAAATCTCCACTCTGGTGCCTAAGTATTTAGAACATGTGATCTCTTATCACCACAGACACAGGTAGTCTCAAATGTTAGGGAAGGAAAACATTAGTTGAAGTAATTTATACTGGTCAACCTGAGTTTTAAAAGTGTAATAATTAGAATTGTCCAGGTCCTTAAAAGGTGGTGAGTTCCCCCTCCTTGGAGGTCTTCCGACAAAGGCTGGATCGTGTCTTCTTGGGTAGGTCATAAGATTCCTTTGGCTTGGAGTGATTCTCTGCCATACTCCTTGCTATATAATTAACAATGGATAATTTGCTTAATTTCTCTGAGCTTCACTATTAACCTCATCCATAAAATGGAAAGAGTATTGCCTTTTACCTTACAGGACAAGTGATGGGAATCAAAGAGGTAATCCATAGGAAATGATTGCCAAACTTGGATCCATTACATGCACAAACCAGTGTTATATTTCTGTTTTTCTCTATAATCTTACCAAGAAGCTTGTTAGAACTTTAAGAAATCCATACAACCCACAGTACCGAACATAGGTCTTTGTACCTTAGAAACATTTTTCTGGGATGTTGTTGTATTAACCCAACTGAGACATAAAATTAATGCATTCCCAAAAGGCAACAGTCCAGAGGCTGAAAGGAAACTCTGGTCCTGGGTGAGGGAGCTGTTTCTTCCAAGGCTATCACTCCATGATATGCATCGTCTTCTCCCTGTTAGGATATAAACTCCTTGACGACACAGTCTTAAGATTTAATATGGATATTCTTGACTGCCAAGCAGGAGAAAGGTGGAAAGTAAGCATTTACAAAATGCCTACTATGTGTCGAGCACTGTGCTAAGCACTTACAAATATTATCTCACTTAATCGCACAACAGATGTGGGAGCTAGATGCATTTTCTAGTCAAGAAAGCTGAGGTAAACAAGGCCTAAGTCACACAGATCGTGATGGTCTGAGACTAGATTGATCTAAGGTCTTCCTGATTCTGTCTGTATCCTACTTAGATATCTCAACTATGGCAACTATTAGCAATGTGGCACAGTTAATAATTAATAAATGCGTTAAAAAAATTAAACACCTGGTAGATACCAAGTACTGTTTTGGCCCCTAGGAATTCCAATACAAAAGAGTCAGACAATTGCCTGCCCTCAGTGAGCCTGCATTCTATTGGGATACAAGATATAAAAAGTTGTTTCAGGAAGGAGAAAGAAAACTAACATTTGGGAAGATTAGTAAAGGCTCATGGGATGTCTTACCTGTGCTTTGAAAGAAACGAGGGGAACTAGAAGGAAAAGATGATGCTACTAAAGAACAGAAAAGTATAATATATTTTTAATTTGAATCCTAATTTCAAAACATTTATAAAGTAGGAAAAATTAGGAGATGAGAAATCATATACTCAACAAACATTAAGCACCTACTGTGTGTGAAGAGGCAATATGGGAAAATGGTGATAGAACTGGCCTCCTTCAAGTCTTGTTGCTATCTGGACTTTTTTTTTCATCCAAAAATTGGGGATTTGATTCCTTCCAATTCTAAATCTATAATGTTGGGAAAGCCTGCTGGATTTTAAGCTGGAGATCCTGGGTTCAAATTCTGTCTTTCCCACATGCTACTCGTTTGACTTTGGACAAGATGTGCTATGGATATGACTTTTAGAGGCCTCAGTTTCCAGACTTATAATACCCGGGTTTGAATTAGAATAATCTAAAGCACATCCTAGCTCTGACTCTACAGTTTAAGTAGGACTTAAGTCATAATTCTATTTGTATACCCAAGCCCTGCCAGGATGGATCTGATGGAGCCCTTGATTTTTCTGGACAGTTTAAAAATACTCAAAAGCTGAAATCAGCTCAAAAGCTGAAATCAGCATCTTTGTAGAACTCCTTGTTAGTTAAATGCACGTGACTGGACCCAGGCCACATACTGGATAACACCTGACCAGGGACCTGACCAGAGACCTGGCCGTGAACGACAATGCTATTCCACGTAGCATTCTTCACTCCTCTTGATGTCAGAATAGTTAGGCTGGAAAGGCAATGATTCTCACTAAGGATGGCACTATTTATGTTTCAGTGAACACATCTCCTAGTTATATCTGCTTGTTTCAAGGACCAACAACCTTTTACTTTGGAAAGTCAGGTTTTTGCTAATTGGGAAATTGCATTTCCTCCTTCTGGGGTCTGGGATATCATCTTGTACTGCATGAGATAATTAAAGTCCCCTCCAGCTGTGACATTCAGTGATGGTGATCAGTTTCCTCAAACTACTTTCTAATGAGTAATTGTCTTATATATCTGTACCGATTTAAAGTTAATGAAACTCTTTCCTTGCAACAACCCCATACAAGATTTATTCCCATTTCACAAATGGGGAATTTAAGGATTAACTTTATTGTCACCTTTCTGTTGTTCCCATTATCATT
This sequence comes from Sminthopsis crassicaudata, assembly GCF_048593235.1. Classification (NCBI taxonomy): domain Eukaryota; kingdom Metazoa; phylum Chordata; class Mammalia; order Dasyuromorphia; family Dasyuridae; genus Sminthopsis; species Sminthopsis crassicaudata. The sequence goes on along the minus strand of NC_133621.1, from coordinate 20,743,219 downwards.
TAATTAGAGAGCATTTATAAGTGCCAATGTTGTGCCAGGCATTGTTAGGTACTATTTATAAGTGCCAGTGTTGTGCCAGGCGCTGTTAGGTACTATTTATAAGTGCCAGTGTTGTTCCAGGTTCTGTGTACTGAAAATATAAAGACAAAAGCAAAAAGTTCCTTCCTTCAAGGATCTTACTGCCTGAGAGAGATAATGGGGATGCAAACACACATATACAACATAGACAATTCGGGCATTTTGGAAAGGGAAACATTAGTTGGCTGGGCCATGGCCTGCTATCCTGACTTGTGTCTCTGGACTACCATGACTTGGAGGAAAGAATGAGGATGACAATTACATCCAATTCACGAGCAAGTCAAGCCATCCCCCTTCTGTAGTCATTAGTCACCCCTGAAAATGAAGGATGAAAAAAAAAGAAAAAGAAAAAAAAGTGAAAGATGAACCCAGCAGACATTAGCACTTAGGACGCCTCAAGAGGGGCATTATTTAGAAGGCAGTGCTTGAGCTCAACTTTGTTGGAACCTTGGAGGATTCTAAAAACAAACATCAGAGGAAGTATCTTCTCAGCATGGAGCAACAGTTTGCCTCAGAGAAATAAAGTGCTTTGCCCTTTATTCAAAGTTAGGAAGAATCAGAGGAGAGATTCATACTTAGATCTCGATGAAGTCCACATCTAGCTGTATTTCCAGGTCAAAGCTCTGCTCTGCTCAATGACTGCTTGTAATATTGCCTTCATGCATATTTCATGGCAGCAGACAGCTCAGCCTGAAATCATTCACGTTTAATTGCTACTGTCCTTGGTGCTTTTAAAATAAAACAATAAACCCAAGAACCCTTTGAAGTAAGTTTTGCAAGAAAACTGAGTCTTTATGGTCACTTGCACATCTTTCTGGTTTCAGAGACCCTTTTTGCTCCCAATGGTCCCAGCAAAAACCCTTCCCACTTAGATTGCCCCAGTATCTCCACTTCTTACCAACTCAGTGGACCACTGGGTTTTTACAGCAGCCTTGCCACTGCGACACAAGGATACCTAAACTTTGTGGCTGGTCACACTTCTCCCATTTTAATTCTCATTGCTTGACTCGGCATAAAGTAAATGCTTTTTCTGCTTTTTCCATTCCATATTCGAGAGCTGAAAAGTATCCATCCATCTCAATTCTATCGTTTAACCTATTAGGAAACAGGCCCAGGCCAAAAGGCTATAACTTGTCCATAGTCACACAACAAGCTAAGAAATGTCCGTGAACTTAGATCTTTCCAGTCTAATGTCCTTCCCACCACAGCACTTCACAGTAGCAACTTCCCCCTGTAGCATTTTTTTTTTCTTTTTTAGGGGATGGCTATAGAAAGGAGGGAGGAGTGTTGTCTTTTTCTGGGCCTTTAGAAAACCAGCTACAAACCAAGAAACTCTGTCATATGGTATCTTCTCGCTTTTACAGTTTCCAGCACAATGTGGTCAGGGATGAAAGCGTCTTCATATTGCAGAAACAAAGTTATAAGCTTCCCACATGACAGAATGACAGTCGTATTTTTTCTGTTGCTTGTTAGGAGGTGGATGAATAATGCTCTGACATATATTGAAGGGAGAGATAAGCAGACCCTGAGGTTTGGCACTTCCTTGTTTGCTGTGTTAGCTCGGCAACCTTAAAAAAATGGTCTTCACGTAAGAGCACATTATTTTTGTCAGTTCTCCAATACTGTATTACTATATGTTGCCTAAACTCGAACTATTTTTGTAGCCTTCTGGGGAGGTGGGAACCCTGTACCCATTTTGATTCCAGTAAACAAGGGCTTATTCAGTGGAAGGCATGGGGCCAAGAACTGGATAATAAATAATAGCTGATATTTCTGGAACCCTCTTTGAAAGCTTTGCAAACTGCTTTATATCATTAGTCTATAACCTGCAGAATAATTACTATGGCCATTGTCTTTGCTTTTTTTTTTCCCCCCAAGATGAGGAAACAGAGACTCAAAATTATTTATTGAAAGATAGTAGATATTTAAAATTAGAGTCAGCATGAGATGCAGTGCGCCATAATGGATACAAAGCTGACCTTGGAACCAAGGTTCATGTCTTGCCTCTGACACAGGCTGGCGAGTCACTTCTCTGGGTAACTCTCTGGAAGTAGACTAGACTGATTGAGAAGAGGGAGTTTCCGTACCTTCTAGTTCCTTATACGGATGAAATCACCTGTCTCTGACTTGAAAGTTCTTTACATGTGTGCATATGTGTATTGTGATCATGCTAAATACTTTATTAATGCATAATAGCATTATTAATTAAGCACTTAAATATCCAGCCACACATCATTGTCTTGGTCTCAGGGGTTGTCCAGAAATCCAGGCACTCTCTCATGGAACCTAGGGTTTCCCTTATAATCTTATATTCCTATCTTCCCAGGATTGCTTCTGTTTCTTTCTGGCCAATTCCCTCACTCCTATGGAACCCAGTCATTGTTCTTAACACATTTTCTTTTCTTTTTTTCCCTTTTTTCCATCCTTCTTTTTCTAAAAGAGGCCACATTTATTAGGATGAAATTTGTGGAGTTGGCTGATCCATGTTCCCATAGTGAAATACAAGGAAATAACTCCCCCAGGTGCCACTATCACCTCACCATGTACCATTCGATCAGGGTATGCTCTGCTAGGCCTGTAGCATCTCCACTCTTGGGCCCATTGTCATCTCTCTGGTTGAACCCATTTTACCTTTACAGATTGAACTGAGAAGATGTTGTTTTAAAAGAAGTTTTAAGACCTTTTTAAAAAAAAATCCCCAAGGTTTTAACTATAGACATGAATACTATCCTATTCTGAAAACCAAACTACAACTGGTTTTTCTGTTTGGTTGCAGGTTGGGACAGCAAGATATATGGCTCCTGAGGTTTTGGAATCCAGAATGAACTTGGAAAATATGGAGTCCTTCAAGCAAACAGATGTATATTCCATGGCTCTGGTTCTCTGGGAAATGACATCTCGCTGCAATGAGATAGGAGGTATGTATGATTGGCTAGCGTGTATTTAAAATGGCACTTCTTAGAGAGCAGCTGACTGGGTTGGAGAAGGGAGAGATATCTAAATTGAAAGTCCTTTGTTTCCTAGAAAATGGTGGATTTTGCATAAAAATATTACTGTTTCCAAAGGATGAGTTTCTTTATTGTGTATTTTTAAAATTAATTCTTAATTTGGGATTACAAGACCAAATCTTTAATCTCCTTTTCTAGTTAAGACTTTGGACAAACATCCTTTCCTCTCTTAACTTATCTTCATCTACAAAATAAGGGAGTTGAGATTAAGCAGCCCCAAGGTCTCTTCTGTTCTAAATCTGTGATCCTCTGACTCTCAGAGAAGCTACCTACAACACTGAAGCCAAATATACTCATTTATTTATTTGTTCATCTATTCATTAAAAAAATAAAGGTTGTCTTTTTTTTTTCCAAAGTCCTACCATATTAAGTGTATCACTGTAGGCATGGAAATATCAAGAGATCATTGATTTAGATTTGAAGAGAATTTACAAGCCCCAAATGAGTAAGCCAACTTACCCATTTTATAGATGAGGAAAACAAAGCCCATAAAGGTGAAGTGCCTTGCTTAAGATCACTTGGGCATTAGAGGTAGTGTGCTATAACAAACACAAACGGACTAGGCCTTCAATGAGAGGTGGGTCTTAGTTCTGGTCCATCATCCATGAGCAAGGTGTGGGACTTAGCAAATCAATTCACTTCTCTAGCACTCATTTTCCTCATTAAAAAATGGGAGGAGTAAATTAGATGATACCTTACATCTTTACCATCTCTCATGTTTTCTGATTTAGACAACCTGCCTGGCTCTCAAGACACCATCTAAACTCAGAGGTTTCCCTCTGAGACCTGATAGTGCTAATTGTGAAACTGTGAGAATTTCAATAAATTCTTATTTTTTTTTTTTAATCTGAGGCTATTGGGGTTAAGTGACTTGCCCAGAGTCACACAGTCAGGAAGTGTTAAGTGTCTGAGACCAGATTTGAACTCAGATCCTCCTGACCTCAGGACTTTAGGTGCTCTATTATGCACCACCTAGATGCTCCTAATAAATTCTTAATAAAAAAAAGAAATAGATGTCCTTGGAATTTAGAAAGCATGATAAAATGATTTGGGATTTCTTTGATAAGTTTATAAACCCATTTACATCTTTTACATTCAAATGGAGGAAGCTGTACTGAAGCAAAGTTAGACATGATGTGAAAGAAAGTGAGTTCCATTGAAAAGAAGTGAGTTCTCTTTCCTTTAAAGTCTTCAGGCAGAGACTTATTATTTGTGGGATATGCTCCCCACACACATCCCACAAGTAGGGACTTGTGGGATAGAGGAGAACTTGGTTTTCTGTGTCAGCTACACTAAATGGCCTCTAAGGTTCCTTCCAATTTTTCAGATACCATTAAAGTGGGTATTCTTTTGAGAGGTGTATATGTAAATTGTATTAAATGACCACTTAGACAATTTTCTAGGATTATGGAAGCTTACGTGAGATTCTTGTCTTTTCCAAAGTTCAAAGTAACTTGATATTTCTTTGCAGGTGAAACTTATTTGACCAGGTTTTTATTGTTGCTTTTGTTTGTGTTTGGAGTTGGGAGTGTTCAAATAGACCACAAGAATGATTTTCTTTGGTGTTCGAAATTTTAGTAAGGGAATTCTCTCCACCAGTGCCTTTGCTTTGTAGTTTAGGGACAGAGAGAGTCACCTAGGATTCCTGAGAAGTTAAGTCCACTGTGTGTCAGAGGCAAGAAAGGGCCCCAGATTTTAGACTCAATTATCTTCCAACCTGTTTCAGCAAAACAGTTTGAATCTCAAAAGGTTTTGACTCAAACGTCTAATCATTTCAAAATGAAACCTTTTCCAAAATGGAGACTCATTTCAGAGATTACTGATGTCATTGACAGAAGAGAACTTAATCTCTCCAAATCAGTAGTTGATAAGTAGCAGGCAACTGTTAGCCATATCTCTCATGCCTTACTAGAACAAACGGCTTATGAAGGGCTGGATGTGGGCTTCCGGCCTTGGAATCTCTCATTGTTATCCATCATCCCAAACTTTTCCTGTTGCTCTTTGCTGAGCCTGGCAGAATTGGGCTGATGGGGGAGAGCCAAGCTCCCTGCTCCTCCCTTCACAAAGACCTGAACTCAGAGGAGATATAAACACAGTTTCCCAAGGAAGGAAGAGTGAGTGAACCCTTTATAACCTTCAGAATCAGACCAGAAAACTCTTTAGGAACAGGAAAAAGGCGACTCCAGCCTTTCTTTGGTTTGATCTCAATCCCACCTTCCTGTTTCTTCCCTCCCAAGCCCTTTTGAAATTCTCTGGAAACTAATGCTGGTTTGGTCCAATGCCCTTCTTTTCTGTTTTGGTATTCTAATGCCCTTCCCTCCTATGGACTTTGAGATAATGATGATACTAATAAATAATAATAATAATAATAATAATAATAATAATAATAATAACCAGCCTTTTATAGTGCTTAAAGGTTTGCAAACTATTTCACATATGTTAATTCATTTAATCATTCTCTAGGGAAAGTTTACATAATATCAGGTTTCCTCTTCCTCAGCATAAAAAGAGAATCTATACATTGAGAGCTGGTTTTAGATTCAGAGAAACCTGAGTCCAAGACTTCCCTCTGATTTGCTTTTGACACCACGATTTTGAGTGAATGAGCCCTTAAATCTTATTCCCCTTGAAAACTCAAGACAGTGCACCTAGTTTAATATTTACAGATAAATATCTTTTTACTCTCAGGGATCACCATTGCCCCTTGCATAAAACAACAAACTTTTTATATATTTTTAATAACAATACTATTTATTTTTCAAAATACATGCAAGGATAGTTTTCAACATTCAAGCTTGCAAAACTTTATGTTCCTCCTACTCTCTTTCCCCCTCCCCTAGACAGTAAGTAATTCAATAGAGGTTAAACATGTGCAGTTCTCCTAAAAATATTTCTACATATGCCATGCTGCACAAGAAAAATCAGATCAAAAGGGAAAAAATGAGAAAGAAAAAGAAACAAGCAACCAAAGGACAACAGTAACAAAAAAGTGAAAATAACTATGTTGTGATCCACATTCAGTCCCCATAGTTCTCTCTCTGGATGGAGAGGGCTCTCTCCATTGGAGTTAAATCATCTCATTGTTGAAAAGAACCAAGTTCATCACAGTTGATCATCACATAATCTACAACAACTATTTATTAAGTCAGACACTGTTCTGAAGCACTACGATTCAAAGAAAGGCAAAAACAATTTACCCTCAAGAAGTTTATAATCCAGTGATAGACAGCATGATAATAACCATATGCAAACAAGACACAAGGAGGATAAATACCAAGGCATATTAAAGAGAGAAGGATTTGAACCCCAGTTATTACCCTTTGTTACCCTTTCTTTGGTATGACTTGCTTCCTTGGTATATATACTGTCTCAATTTTTAGTGAAGTACCCCAAACAATTAAATCTCCAGGGTAAGCCTCTTAAACTTTTTGTTTGGAGTCCTTTGAGACTCTGATAAAAAACAAAACAAAACATATAGACCCCTTCTCAGAATAATTTTCTTAAATTCACAAAATAAAAGAAGTGAAAATAAAAATTTGAATTTTTCCCTATTCAAATTGATAGACTGCTAAAATCTCCAATACTTAACTTCTCTTAGGAGATATGAGAGAAATTAAACTCTCTTTGCTTTGCTCATCTATATCACTCTGAAGACAAAGTTAAGAACCATTTATTCTAGTGTTTCTGTAGTATACCTAAGAAACCTTAATGATTGAGAGTGCCTGGAACAATTTTAATTCCTGATCCCTACGAAAGTCATTTATATGAATTTGTGGTAGTAGAGTATTCTCACTTCATCAGAGAACTAAAGTTTTAAATCACATCCTAATTGCTCCAAAGTCGAATTTCATTTTCAGGCCTTAGTTGGAAGTGGAGAGAAAGGGGAAATGATGGGAGGTGGGATTTAGAGTTAACTCTTTGTTTTGTTTTTAAAAGGGAAAGTGGAAATTAGTCTGCTATCTATTAAGGGATGAGTTCCCTTTCAAAAAGATCACTGATTATTCCAGTAGGTGGGCCTAGTTTCTAGGTTGGGGTTAGGGGAGGTAATGGGAGTAAATGATAACAGCACAGACCCTTTTGGAACAGCCCTTGGCAGAACAAGCCAGTTCCATTTTCACGTCTTCAGTCAGTGCTGGCCATAAAACAAATGCTTCCCAAACCCGAATGCTTTGTCTCCTGTGGGGCTGGCAGGGGAGCAAAGCAAGCAAGAATTGAACTTGAGAGCCACAGAAATGGCCCCATGAAGGGCCATTGAGGTCATCCTCCGGTTGCTACAAGAACAAGCAGACCCCCCAATAAAGTCAGTAACAGAGGGGAGGAAAATCAGAGGCTAGGCTAGCCTGAGTTGCCCTGGTTTTCCTGGGGAGCCTCATTTGGAATGCAAATTGAGAAACTCAGGGGCACTGCTTGGGGAAAACTTCCCCATTCACTTCATCAACAGCACAGCTGTGTGCCAGATGCTGGAATTCCTGAGGAATATTATTTCTCCCCCAAAGACCTGCCTTCGGAGTGAAGTAGATGGAGCGAGTGAGGAAAGCTAAATTTCTCTTATGGCCAGAAATTAAAGAGCACTGGCATCGGTGCTGGAGTTTGCTTGTGACTCTCTCAGTGAGTTGGGGCCCCGAATCCAAAGGGAGGAAAACTTGTGCTCCAACAGTCAAGGAATGAAGTTTCTTCACAAGGGGCTGCTGTGACTTCTCAAATAGAGGAGGGAGAGTTAGGGCGGCTGGTGAGTGGTCTCTGGAGCCAAGGCAGAAACAGGAACTGGTTTTGATTAAAAATCCCTGCTGACTTGGCAGGGCATGATTTAAGGAAGGAGGAAGGTTGGCTATTACATCATCTTGGTGAGGCAGCATAGCCCCTAGGGTGTAGACCGTCCAATAATAGATTTTGGGAAAAGAGAAAAAGGACTGATTTGTACCAAAAAGTATATTTATTGCAGCTCTTTTTGTGGTCAGTGATATCTGGAAATCAGGTGGGCGCCCATCGATTGGGAACAGGCGAAGCAAGCTGTGGTATATGATTGTGATGGAATATTATTGTGCTATAGGAAACGACAGGCAGGATGATTTCAGAAAAACCTGGAAAGACTGAGATGAACTGATCCAAAGTGAAATAAGCAGAACCAAGAGAACATCATATATAGTAATAGTGACATTGTAACGAAGACCAATTATAAATGTTTAATCCCAGACCATTTTATGAGTCTAACCTCTTCATGTCACCAAGAAACCATGACCCAGAGCAGGGACGTAATTGGTATTTTAGGTCAGAAAGGCAAGAGTTGAATCCATATCCAAATCTGGCCAAGATGCCGTCTAAAGCCATTGATCCTGAATAGTAGGCAGCTGACACCTGATTGTATTTCTTAGTCAGAGGAAGGAGAGAGTGATGGATTTGAGAGTCAGAGCACTGGGGACAAATAAATAGTGAGTTTTCTCCTCGATAAAATGAAGGCTCCTGTTCTGTGATCCCATGATCCTTCTGGTAGTTAGGGATCCTTCTGGCTCCAGCTCTGATGCTTGATATGTGGGCTTCTCACCACAAAAAAGTCAGGCTCAAGACTGGGCACTGTTCTGAGCAGGAATTCAGAGAATTAATGTTTATGCGTTATCGCCACAAATCTGGCTGTCCATGCACTGATAAATAAGGTTGTCACTTAAAAAAATTGATTTGCCCATTCTCAGGGTGACAAACATCCTCCCTCCTCCCACAAAGAACAAAAGGGGCCACATTTAGAGCAGGAATCAGTTAGATGTGGCCGTGGCTTTTAGTAACAAAAAGTGGTCAATGAAGCCATTTACTGGTGGAAGGTCTTGGAGAAGGGACATTGTTTAGGAGTAAACAGCAAAATGATTACTTCTCAGAGTTGACATAATTAGGAGGAAGCCTAGTCAGCACAAATATAGTCACATGTCATGTAACCTATAAAGGTCTGGAAGAGCTAAAAGTATTTTAGAGACTATGTGCCCTAACCTCTCATCCTACAGAGGAGTTACTTAGGCCTGGAGGGCCACTAGGGAGCTCCATCGTGCACAAAGCTCTAGGCCTAGAGTTACTACCCAGCCCCAGAAGTATTCTGAAAGAAAACACTTTTTTTTTTTTTTTATCATTATTATATTACAAAAAAAAAATAAATTCCTGCCAATTGGTGTCCCATTACCCTAGGGACTGGCAATGCCAGTGGCCAAGCTGTTTGGGCTATGCTCACTGGCCCAGTGATTGGTGCTCTCACTCTCTGTCTCTGTGTGTCTCTGATCCTCCCCCCTCATACACACATGTAAACATACGTGTACACACATGTACATGCACACACATACCTACACACCTGTATATACATACACACATATGTGTGTCTATGTGTGTCTATGTGTATATATATACACATACACACACACATATTCAATTAACAAACCTTTATCTATTTATCTACAGTTCCCTGCCCTTAATTGGGGGAGGGAAGAAGCCCCAGCCCTTCATAAAAGATATTCACGGTCAAGCAAAATTCCCAAAAATGCATGTCTCCGTCTGCACCCAGATTCCACCATCTCTGTCAGAAAATGGATAGCTATTTTTAGCTGGTGGGGCCATACCCCAAACAGGTGGTGGGCTGGAGTTTGTTGATCCCTGCTCCAGGCAGTCTAAATTACAAAGAAAATGGGGATTGTCCTTGGTAAGATGGAGCCGTCTGAAATTGGGAGATAAATGTACGAGTTTCTTAGGCACTTCCTCTGTGTGTGTGTTGGGGGGGTCTTCTACTTACTGTGTGCTTTGGAGATGACCCTACACCGTGAAATTGCTTATTCCTGCCCCTACTCTTATACATGATACAGGACTAGGAGGGATTGTAAAAAGTGTATAGAACAATAACCTCATTTTATAGCCTCTATAACCTTGGACGATCACTTCTCTTCATCCATAAAATAAGGGGATTGAACCCTCTCATTATATAGATGAAACGTTTCTCGTTGAAGATAATAGTGACAATCCAAGAAAGTTATACGATTTAGCCAGAATTGCAAAGGAGGAAAACTCAGAGGCAAAATTTGAATCCAGGCCCTTGACTCAAGAACCAGGATATGACACAGAAACTGCCTACAATTTATTTCACTATCTTATCTGTTCTTTCCCACAGTCCATGGGGCATTACACATGCCAGCCGGCCCCCTTCTACTGCTCGATGCTAGGCATTTATTCATTCAGTCCATCCCAACACTGCTGCCCTTCTCAGTGGTTTTGTCTTTGTGTATTCTCTCGGCAGAGGTCAAGGAATATGAGCCGCCGTTTGGTTCCAAAGTGAGAGAGCATCCCTGTGTTGAGAGCATGAAGGACAACGTGCTGAGAGACCGGGGTCGGCCTGAGATCCCCAACACATGGCTCAGCCACCGAGTGAGTATTGGCCAAGCCCAGCAGGGGTTGGGTTGGTGGAAAAGGAAGTGGATTTAGAGCTGTTTTCCCAGAACTCTGTGCTTGATGGCCTGGTTGTTTTTAAGAGAAGATCCTATTCCTATAAATGTCAGTCCCAGACTAGCAGGTGCTTTCTAAATAGGGCATTCAGTATAGAAGGATTTAGGAGGATATGTCATTTTTTCCGAGCTGTTGTCCCACTTCAGCTGCCCCACTGTCAGAGTGTATTACATATAATATTTATATTTAATTTTCCCCTCATTTTCAGTCCTTGAACAGAAAAACTTTACAGCTAGGAAAAGGTGTTTTTTATATGTTACTTAAGCTGAGATATGACTTAAGATGCAAGTGTGTGTGTGTGTGTGAGAGAGAGAGAGAGAGAGAGAGAGAGAGAGAGAGAAAGGAAGAAAGAGAGAGAGAGATAGGACAGAGAGGGAGACAGAAGGTGATGGGTGTAAGATGAGAGGAAGGATTGTGGATACAGAATAGAGAGAGAAATATTTGATTTGATTATACAAGAGAAGGCATGAGAAGAGAGTAGTTAGGAGCAAAGGGAAACAATGAAGAAAAGGGAATTGGACATGGGTGGATCAGAGAAATTCCTGTTCAGGAAATCCTGTGGCGTCTTCACCAGAGAGTGTTCTTCCCTGAAGTTTCCAAAGCACTTATCAAAGGAGCATAGATTTAGTTAAACAGAGCTGTATTTGTGCCTACTATGTGCCAGGCACCAAGTTAAGTGGGGGAGGGAAAAAAGCCAGGTGAAAAAGCAACCCCAGTTCTCAAGGGACTCATTGATCCCAAGTAGGTCATGTTGTATTCGGGAAGACATGTCAACAGCCACGTCTGTACAAAATAAGCCTTTGGTACATTGGAAGGAAATCTCAGAGGGAAGGAGCCAAGCAGCTAGGGGGATGGAAGAGACCCTTCACAGCAGTGAGGATGAGCTGTGAAATTCATCACACACATACACACACACATCCATGTTTTGCAGATAAAGAAATTGAGGCTGAGAGAGGATGAAATAACTTTGTTGAGATCACACAGGGACACAACAAAGCTGATTCAAACTCCCCTTCTGTGACCCTGAATTTAACCTTTTCTCCATGTCACCACATTATTCCATGAACTAATGAAATGATAAGAGGATAAAGAATCCAGAAGGACATGAATAGTCATACAAGATATCACTGATAAGATAACACGGGAGATATTATTAAGGGGTGTGAGAGAGAGACAGACAGAGACAGAGAGAGAGAGAGAGAGAGAGAGAGAGACAGAGAGACAGAGAGAGACAGAGACAGAGACAGACAGAGTTGATTTTTGTGATGTCCACAGAGAAAGACCCTTGATGTAATGCTACTGCACATGCAGTGAATATCCTTGGCTAATCCATAAGATGATGCTAAAATTTTCTGTCAGCCATTGGAAGTTTGTACCAAGGTACTAAGGTTCCTATCAGGGCAGGGCATGTTTGGAAAAGAAATGAAAACAATCAATATAACTCAGCAAGATAGATGGAGCAGGAAGAACCCAGTCTGTGCCAGGGCTGAAATCCAGTCCTTCTGACAAAGCCCAGGCCAGCCCAAAGACGCTGCAGGCCCAGCCTTGGTCTGAGGTACTTCCCCTGGTGGCTCAAGCCACGATAACCTTTCCCCTCCCAAGGAACACAGCCCCCTTTCATGTATGGCCAGAGCCAGCCAGGGTTCTCTCTCTGCTGTATCTTCCTTCCCCTCCCCTGCAGTAGGTTTGGAGTAATGAAGCCATTATTCATGGTGATAAAATTCTGGAATGAATTTGCATAATACATTTTTCCTCTTAATGAGATTTGTCGCACTATTGATTTCAAGTTAATGCTTAATATTTAATTTAATTTACTGCCTGTAATTACAGCGGCAGAACAAAATAAATGTTGCTTGTGTACAAACAATAGCATTCCACTATTAACAGCACTATCCGTCAATACCACCAATTAGGTAAATGATGCAATTAATTCAGCTTCATGAAATCATGAGGTGGGGGAGGGAGACTTTGAGGTTTTCTAGAAATGGAGTTGTGGGAGCAGTCACTGAAAATCCAGGCTCCTATGGCTCTGGCTGTGATTTAATTGTAGAACTGGGAGCAGCCAGAAAGTGGGGTCATTTGCAAGGCTTATTGCCCCCATGTTCATGGGAAGCAGACTGTTTCTACCGGCTGGCTAGGGAAATACTCAGTGATGTCAAAATTTGGGGGAGTCAGATTGGATTTCTGGAAGTGAGGCTTCTGGGGTATCAGAAGCACTCTCTAGAACAGAGGTTCTCAAACTACAGCCTGCGGTCCAGATGCAGCCCGCTGAGCACATTTATGTGGCCCACCCGGTTATGGCAAATGGGCTGAGGGGCGGAGACAGAGTGTGAGCTTTTGTTTGTACTATAGTCCGGCCCTCCAACAGTCTGAAGGACAGTGAACTGGCCCCTATTTAAAAAGTGTGAGGACCACTACTCTAGAAGGTGAGCTAAGATAGTGTCATGAATGGATAGAGGATCCGACAAACCTTGGTCAATCAAGTAATTGCCTTCACAGTGTAGGCAACTCAGATTCTGAGACAGTATTGTGCTTTGGAGTGAGGTATCTGGGCTTGAACTTGGACTCTACCTAGGGAGAAGATAAAGGACCTCACACTAGGAGACTTCTCAGGCTATCTCCAGACTCTTCCCTCATGGCTGAGCTTTTCTCTATGCTTCCACCTGACTCCCCGATCTCTCTCGACCTTTCCCCTTCCAGGGTATACAGATGGTCTGTGAAACTTTGGCCGAGTGCTGGGACCACGATCCAGAAGCGCGACTGACCGCCCAGTGCGTGGCCGAACGTTTTGAAGAACTGAGCGATCTGGACCGGCTGTCGGGGAGAAGCTGTTCCGAGGAGAAGATCCCCGAGGACTGCTCCCTGAGCACCCCCAAGTAACCTCAGGCTCAGCTCGTGGTGAGGGCCAGGACGCTGCCCATCCACTCCGACGGCCGAGGGCAGGAAAACTCCATCTGATAAGTGCCTTGGTCTGGCTTCCTGTGAAACCGAGGGGGTCCCTGCACTCCCTTGAAGCCGGGGCTCCGGAGAGGAACTGGCTTTGGTGGGAACCAGCAGCAGGCGGGGAGTGGGTGACATAAAGCATTCTACGCCTTTGACATTGTCATAGGATAAGCTGTGTTAGCACTTCCTCAGGAAATGAGATTTTTTTCCCCTTTCCTTACAATAGCCAATAACAATTGCACTTTATTAATGCCTGTATATAACTACGGAATAGCTATGTTTTATATATATATTATATATATATAAAAATATATATATCTATATCTATAGTTCTATCTACAGCCATACTCTGTAGAGACGTGGAAGCCGAGGAGATTATATTTGTGTCAGAAGAATGCGGGAATGGGAGGCCGCCCTCCAACAGCATTAGCTCCTCTCCCCTCCCCTCAGATAGAGGCAAATAGCCACTAAGGAGTGAATTGCGGCATCCCGCATCCCTGCTTTTTCCCATGTTTCCTAAGAATGCCAAAGCTCACTCCTGGCCCAGACCAGCACTTCTCAACCCTTGTTCTTCTGTGCTCTTTGGGGGTTCAGATGATTCTAGCTCGGACTTCTGACCGAGTTCTCCTGGCTTCCGACTCTGGAATCGGAGTCTCTTGCACCTATCTCACCGTTGGTCAGGAGCCTTTCAGAATCTGTCACCTGCTGTGTTCGTAGGCTAAAGAGAAACTGGGGGGCAGCTCCCTAGGTGCCCCCACAAAAATCAACCAAAGCCAGACAGATGTTTCCCATTTGCCTTACTTTATATTATGTGGTTGTGATTTTCTTTATGAAGAAATGGTCATGTATTTAACTCCTGAGCCCTCCGCCACTATTTACTTTAACTCCCCACTCCCCCCCAAAAAGAAACCATTTGGCCAAATCTCTGCTCCCTACCCCCACGGGATGTGTACCCTGTCTGTCTCTTGAGCTCTGTTATTTTAGCCTCTATTCTTCTATGCAAAAACCAATGAATTCCATCTCTCCCCACCCCCTGAATGCACTGGGACACTTTGGCGTTATGGAAAGGAGATGATAGATGATATTGTTGTAGGCCTGCTTCCCTAGACCTTGTGGGAAATGGAAGTTCTGCTCTAACCCTAAGCTTGCACCATCGTTCCTCTGGTTACTCCTGATGAGTCCCTGGTTTCTTCCTCCGGGAGGTATGATCCAATGGGATTGATTTCCTGGCTCTGCCATCTCTGAAGGCTCATTTCGCCATCCAAATCTGAATTGATAGAATTATGCTAAATGACTTTTGAGGTCCCTTTCAATCTAAAATCTGTGCCTTCTCCCCCACCCCAAATCCCAAACAAGATCTAAAGATAGAAAAAACTTAAGTCTCTATTGGAAGGTAAAGGGACGGGAACATCTCCCGATATGTTTCTTTAAGGCTTTGTCTCCCACAGGCCTTTGCTATAAGCATCGGTCATTCTCCAAAGCAAGGGTTCCCAGGTCATATTAGGGAATCTTTGTCAGTGACTTTAGAGGGCCTTGCTAGGTGGCCCAAAAGGAATACTATTTCTGTACTTTAAGAGCTTTAAAAAAAAAAAACTCAGGCAAAGAAGCTTGACTAAAAAATGTTTTTGGAGCTCCCTCTCATCCTCTCTTTGAGTCATGAATGTCTCAAAAGAAGGGAACTGCAGACAAAGGGGTCGCTCAGATTTTTTTTGAACGGGGTGGGCCATGTAAAGAGAAACTGAGATAGAACATGAAGGGGAAGGGCACTAGCCACCCCAGGAGACTGCATTATTTGGGGGGGAGGAACCTGAGTCTCTGCTGTCTGTCCTAAAAAAGCCATTTTCATGTCTAGTGCCTTTGGACAGCTGGGGCCCATTGACCCCTAGTGGTTGATGGGTAGAATCCTCAGGTACCAGCTCATTTGAGGTCTTCCCCCTGGCAAGTAATCAACATAAACTGGAATGTAGTATAAAGTTATACTGTGGCCTGTTTGTTTTTTCTCATTCAAGGCAAAAGACTAAGGAATAATGTCCTGTAATTCCTGGAGATGCCAACTTTTGTTTTTGTTTTTGTTTTTCTGAAACTACTACACCGAAAGGGAAATCTTTATTCTTTTAAGGAACATTTCAGCTGTACATGACATATGAAATAGGAATGTGAATTATATATATGCTTTTTTATCAGATGTTTCAAGCACTTATTTCCACTCTAAGCCGTTTTTTTAAAAAAAACAAATCTAATGTTTAAATCAAATAAAACAATAATGCTCAGGAAAACCGAGTCTGTGGCTCCTTTGGATGTTGGCAAAGTTGGCAGCTCTTTTTATATTTGTGTTACACACGTGTGTGCCCCCCCACCTACAAATACACACGTTTATATAACACACACACACATGCTCACGCGACACTCTCTGTAGGGCAGCGTGTGTCAGAGAAGAACTCAGCTTCAAGGAAACACCTACTGTTCTAGGATGATTGGCAGATAAAATCAATCTTACAGTAAACTGTTATTAAGCCACTACGGGGTACAAAAGGAAGCAAAGATGGTCTCTGCTTTCGAGAAACTTACAATCTAATGGGGGAGATGCATGTGGACAGATATGGACAAAGCAAGCCCTAAGCAGAATAAATAGGAATAATAATGGACAGGAAAGGCACTGGAAGTGAGAGGGGTTGGGAAAAGCTCATGTAAAATTATAATTGGGACCTGAAGGAAGCCAGAGAGGTTGGTAATCAGGAACTGAGAAGGGAGGACATTCAGGGTGTGGGAGAAGAGCCAGAGAGCAAGCTACAGAAACACAAAAGCTGCCCTCAAGGAGTTCGTGGTGATGGGGATCTGGGTGGGGAAGAAATAAGATATGTTACAAATTCCCAACTGCATGATTTATTAGAATGAGCATTTATATAGCACCTAAGCTCCATATGAACTATTATCGCATCCTGGCAACAACCCAAGTAGATAGATGCTGTCATTATTCCAATTTTACAGATGAAGAAACTGAGGCAGGCAGCTCCATTGCCTCCACCTGTTGTCTGAGGACACATTTGAACTCTGGTCTGACTGGAAGCTCAGTGTTCTGTGCACTGTGGCACCCCCTAGTGTGTCAAGATGCCATCAAATCTTTGAAAACTTTAAGCTGGTGCTTGAATAAGGGATAATGGGAGATGATGGTCTGGTCTCAGTTGCTCTTTTCAGCCCTGTAGGAGGAAATCAAAGAAGGTCTCCCCCTGTGGCTGAGCTGGGGGAGGGGAGGGACAAGGGTGTCCCTCATCGAACAGAAAGGATAGACTGCCCTTATCTTTGGAGGGACTCTCCCACCAGTGAGATACAGAACCACCTTTGCACATATTGTATGTCTCATTGGGTCTGGATTTATCTCCTGCACGTGAATTAAGCCTTCCTGGGATCGTGCCTTATTTTGCCACTTGTGTGATCTCAGGCAAATGCCTGGCCCCAAGTCTTCAGTAAAAGGGGGTTAGGGAGGGACATTAGGTGGTGCAGTGGATAGAGCACCAGCCCTGAAGTCAGGAGGACCTGAGTTCAAATCTGACCTCAGACACTTAACACTTCCTAGCTGTGTGACCCTGGGCAAGTCACTTAACCCCCAAATGCCTCAGCAAAAAAACAAACAACAAAAAAAATGGTGGATCCTGTGGCTATTGATTAAATCTATGATCTGACTTCCCAGCTCTCCCTATGATTCTGATTCCAGGAATGGTGTGAGTTTAACCACCAAAGTGTCTACCAAAGCCAATGATCCAGGACAAACGTCCTCGACCCGTGTGCTCTGCCAGGGGAGCGCAGCTCAGGCTTATTCAGCTTGGCTGGCAGGAGCACCCGGGACCCGGAAGGAGAGGCCCGACGGCCTCTCCCAGTCTCCGGCAGAAGCTCCGTGCCCAGGAGCCATTGTCTCTGTGCAGTTGGCGTTATCATCTTGCACCAGAGTGGGGTGGTGGGTGCAAATGAGCGACTAATGAGATCAGTCTCCTGGGGAAATTGCTTCCACAAAGCTGCAGATAAGGCTTTCAAGGGGGAAAGTAATCAGTTCGCGCCTCATTCACTCACCACAAAAGCCACCCATGTTGAAGAGTGTTTGCATCTTCTCCTCCACTTGTTCATTTTCTTTCTGAAAGGGGGAGCTTCCTCGGCGCTTATCACATTTCCAATTAGGCCGGACTCGTACAGAATTCTCATAATTCTCCATTCCTTAGTGGTTCTGCTCCCGGAGCTCCCTCTTCCTATTTAAAGTGGGAAGATAAGGAGGGGACTGTGACAGGGGGCACCTGCTGTGGCTTCCATCATCCCACTCACTTGGGTGATTTCATTCTAATATGCCTCCTAATCTAAAGTGCATTTTTAAATAACTCTGCTAATTGGCTTCCTGTCCTAATCAAGCCAAAATTGCACACAGTGTGAATGGCTCTCCAAACTTTGGGCTGATAGGAACCATAAAGCAGGCGGTTGCTACGACTGAGAGGGAGCTTTACAGAGCTGATCATCCAGATCAAGATGGAGACTTTTGTTGTTGTTGGGGTGGAGAAGAAGACACATCCACTCCCATAATTTCATCTGTACCCCCTAAGGGAGCACTCTCCACAAGCCAACAGGGGTCGCTGCTCTTTAGCTGTGCTGGCCATGGACCTGGTACTGGTATTTGAAGGGAGGGGAATGATGAGCTGAGCAGTATGGCGTGATAGTGAAGGAAATGTAGGCTCCAATCCAAGCTCTGCCAGGAGCTACCTGTGTGATCTTGGCTAAACCCTCTCTCTTCTCTGACCTCAGTTTCCTCATCTGTAAAATAAAATGACCTCTGACAAGATCTACCTGTCTAATCTTGGCTAAGGCCTTTCTCTCTTTCCTCATCTGTAAAATAAGATGATCTCTGACAAGATCTACCTGTGTGATCTTGGCTAAGCCCTTTTTCTTTTCTCTTACCACAGTTTCCTCATCTTTAAATAAGATGACCTCTGATATCTTGTCAGATGTGGGCTGTGACACTATGACAAGGCAGAGAAGAGGGGGAAGATAAAGGACTAAACCTTGAGTTGAGAATGTTTTTGGGAACCCATGGAAGAAACTGAGAGCAAAGCATTTGATCCCAGAAGCCAAGGATAGAGAGAGTTATGGAAAATAGACCAAAGGCTCCAAATGACTCTTTGACAATCACTCTATGCTACTTAAGTGGTGATTAATTCATAGTATCATGTTATCTGCTGCTTCTATGGTTTCCAGAATCCAGACACCAGTACCTAGAAGTGTTACCTCTTCTTGTGAGTGGGTGATGATGATGATGATGATGATGATGATACAAGGAGACTGTTGCATTGTCTGACCTCTCTCCTCTTCCTTCTGCCTCCAATTTATTTCATTCCCAGTCCACAAGCAACACCTGTGTCAGTAAAGGCAGCTTTGCAACTCCTTCAAGTGTTATGATTCACAACTGTGGAGTCTCTCGGAGAATTGACCTGCCCTTTGACCCAGCATGGCCCTTAACAGTATCACAGTTCACAGACCTAGGAGGTAATTTATTCTGACCATCTCATTTTACAGGTGAGGAAACTAAAGTCCTGAGAAGTCAACACAAAGTCATGTAGTTGATCAAAGATAAAATGGAGATTTGAACCCAAATCTCTTTGGCTCCATTCTTTAAACACCAAGTCCACTGCCAAGCCTTTCCAGACCCTCTCAGGTCTGGAACAATTTTCTCTCTCTTATTTCCCATTTTATTTATAATAAAATATAACTCTTTAAAATTTGCAAAGCTCTTTACAGGGGCCTCATTTAATCTTCATAACAACCCTGAGAAATATGTGATGTTATTATTATTCCCATTTCATAGATGAAGAACATCAGAGAGATAAAGTGCCTTGTCTTCAAGGTCACATTGCTGGGAAGTTCCTGAAGTCAGATTTGTATTCAGGTCTCCCTGGTTTTGGTGCTCTCTGCGTTGAGCCACCCACCTTTCATCGACCTCCAAAGCACAAGAATGTACCAGGAACAACTCACTTCCTTTAGAAACCTTTCACAGATTTGTCATCCATTGTGAAATGGGCTGGGCCAGACATTGGAGGTTTTATTTTAAACAAATAGCTTAATCCCACTTGTCAGATCTCAGACATGCTGAGGATCTCATGTGAGCAGTTTTGGGACCCATCACAAACATAATAAGGGGACAAAGGGTGTAATTCACAGCAAGAAATCTCTGCTGGGATGATTCTGCCAGAAATACAAGTTGGGGGAGAGGAGTTTCCAATCTACTTTCTGGGGAACGACAGAGAAAAGGAGAGTTGGAGGTTTCAATTCAAGCAAGCAATGGACATCTATAATGTGCCTACTGTGTACAAGGGTCTAAAATACAAATCCAACTTTTAATAGTCACTGCTTCTAAGAGCTCATATTCTAACATAGAAGGCAACATACATGTTTGTTAATTTTTCCTAAAATTATCTCCTTTAGAAGATAGTCTCTTTGTTATCAAGATCTGAGAAAAAAAATGGACACTTCTTTAGCTTTACCTCTAGCAAAGAACATTTTCTATAAGGCAGGAAGTAGGGAGTAGCAAAATCCCCATTTAACAGATGAGGAAATTGAGGCCCCTCTCAGTGATAGAACTCGAAGTTACCCTGGTTTATGGCTAAAACACTTTATAAACATCTCATTTGATTCGTTCTCCAAATCTGTGAGTTAGGCACAACATTTCCATTTTATAGATAAGGAGCCTGAGATTCAGAGGGGTCATAGATTTATTTTTTCATAATAAATGATATTTGCATAGAACTTTGAGTTTTTCAAAGCATTTGACATATAATGCCTCATTCAATACTTCAGTCACCTTCTGAGAGATCCATATAATAGGGATCATCAGAGCCATAACTAGGATGAGGTGCCCAGAGTACCTAACATCTGGATAATGTGCTTACTCTTCTGCTCATTTTGAGCATAAAAACCAGACCAACATCAAAATAATTGCAGTTTAAGTGTCAATATGTGCTAAGGGGCTGAGAATGTCTGAGAAACTTGACAACGTTTTCTAAGCTCCATATGTACATTAGAGTGGGTGACTTCAATGCAAAGAAATATAATGAAAAATGTAATTTGGGGACGAGAAATGAAACTGATCCAAGAAATGTAGACACAGAAACTTGAAGCTTATGTAACATATCCTCTGGTTCTTTCCCTCCAACTTGTACTGGTTTTTGGAGATTGGGACCCAAGGTAACTTGGCAAGTATCTTTCCTTTTATTACTGTAGCTCACAACCCCCCACCAGTGTTCATTCCCTTGACAATGAGTCAGTAGACTCAATTTTTAGCAAAGACATCTATTCAAATGGTAAAATAAGAATAGAAACAAAGCATTTTCTTCAAAATTCAGATTTTAAAACGGAGAGTTGGGGGGTTTCAATTCATAGAAGGGTTTCAAGCAAGCAAGCAATGAATATCTATAATGTGCCTACTGTGTACAAGAGTCTAAAACACAAATCCAACTTTTAATAGTCACTGCTTCTAAGAGCTTACAGATCTTTCTGTACTTTCTGGGGAACAACAGAGAAAAGGAGAGTTGGAGGTTTCAATTCATAGAAGGTTTCATCCCACTCAAGCAAGCAATGGACATCTATAATGTGCCTACTGTGTACAAGGGTCTAAAATACAAATCCAACTTTTAATCAACGGATACACAGAAGGAAGGAAGAGTAAAACAACAACCTAAAATACAATGGTAGTGAGATATACACGAAAGGAAGACCTGTGGCAAAGGCAACTTGTAACTCTGGAACTACAGTAACTCTACATCCTTTAGTTCTCCAGATGGGCCCTTTGAAGTTGATTTTGCTCTATGATATTAATCTACAGAACAACTGGACCAGATTTTCAAAGGGCATGGCATCTCAGCTGGGTGGATTAAACTGTTGCTAGGCTGGGTTAAGCTGACCATTTAGCTGTGGGGTAGGTTCTGGGCTCAGCCACTATCAGCTTGGGCTAGGAAGTTAATCAATCTGCTGTGCAACTGCTGACAATCTAGTACAACAATCTCAGCTGTTTACCTCTCCCCAGGATACAGTGTCCCTGGATAAATCAGTCCACTGGACTTACTTTTTGATAGGTAGTTGCAGTATTTGTCACCTTTACCTTTGGCTATTGATAAAGTGCTCTTCTCAGCAAGAGCACTGAAGTTCATACATTTAGAGAGTGAAAAGACCTCTTAGAGATCATCCAAAATAATCCCAATATAAGAAAGTTCCATACCAATCTAAGATGGAAAGAGATATTAAGTTTCTTATAGAAAAGACACTCAGAAGGGTCCAACAAGGATGCTTAGAATAGAGATCCATTTAGTTCCATCATTTTGAGAGTGAATTTTCTTCTTTTCTTGGCTTTGTCTTTGGACAACTTTTTCATTCTCTTGATTTGGTTCTTGCTGTGCAAATTTCCCTGTTTTGCTTTTGAAGTAAATTTTGGTTGATTGTTGTATATTTACATCATTAGTGTAATTGCTTGTAATTATCGACTTGATGTGAAAACACGTGATTGTAGAGAGCTGATTCAGGATTTTGGTGTATGTTTCTCTTAGCCTCCACCTGGCTTTCTTCCCGCCAGAGATTTTTTCATGACAGGTGTGTAATTAGAATTATTTTAACATATAATCACTCAAAACTTGCTTCATGTATCCAAGACAAAGCATGGGGGCCTTTGTGTTGGAAAGTGGCTAGACAACAGTTCATCTGAAAAACATCTGGGAGAGGGTGAACAATCAGAATTAATCAACAACAATGCACAGAAAAAAAAAAAAAAAAAAAAACTAGCACAGGAAAAGAGCCCAGAAATGAGGGAGGTGGTTATTTCAAGGTACTATGCCTTGGTTGGACCATATCTTGAGAGCTGTGTTGAGTCCTGGATGCCATGTTGAGGTGAGGCACTATAAAATTGGAATGGGTCCAAGTTGACAAAGGAACTTGAAACTGGGCCAATAGAAGATCCTTTGGAAGAGACAACAATTTTCAGCCCACAGAAGAAAAGCCTTATTTGGAACAGGATCGTTATCTGTGTGTGTGTGTGTGTGTGTGTGTGTGTGTGTGTGTGTCTTTCTGTGTATGTGTTTGTGTCTCTGTGTCTATTTCTCTGTCTCCATCCATCTTTGTGTGTCTCTCTGTCTCTATGTCTCTGTATCTCTCTCTGTCTCTATCTTCTGTCTATCTTTCTCTAAGACAATTCAACAAACTTTTATTAAGTATTAAGACAAATTTGGTGCCAAGAGATGGGGAAACAAAAGAAAGATAAAATGAAACAAACTCTAATCCCTGATCTCAATAAGGTCATGATGTAATGGGAGACAAAATGTAATCAACTGTGTAAAAATAAGACATAATCACAATAAATGGGAAATAATCAACAGAGGGAAGGAATTAATAGGGTAACCCAGAAAAGTTAGCTGTAGGCAATTAGGATTTCAGCTGAGGGAGAGAATTGCATGCACAGGGAATGAATGGCCAGTGAAAATGCTCAGTTGGAGAGGAACAGTAAGGGATCTAATCTTATTGTATCTAACAGACAACACCTTTCCAGGATCCTTGCTGGGTCTTATCTAGGTCACACCCACTAACACTGGGGATCCAAAGGACTTAGTCCTGGATGCTCTTCCACTTGTAGGCATATCCACCTGTATGCTATTTCACTTGTAGATCTCATTAGCTCCCACATATTCAATATGATTCTTAAATCTATTTATAAGGTAATTAATGTATTTGAAGAACAATCCTGCTTTGAACTTTCTCATCTTCCCTATTTGCTTTCCCCACCCTGAAGAAATGTCCATCTTGAAGGAAGGAAGGAAACAAGCATTTATTAAACACTTACTGTGTTCCAGGCACTAAATTGAGTACACCATAACTATTATCTCATTTGGTCCTCATAGTAATCCTGGAAGGGAGATGCTGTTATTATCCCCATTTTGCAAAAACCAAGGCAAACAGAGGCTATGTAATTTGTCCAGTCATAAACCTGTTCAATATCTAAAGGTTTCTGGCTCTGTCTCTCGAGTAATCCCCTAACTTCTCCCAGCTTCAATTTCTTCATCTATAACAAGACGGGGTTAGACTACATGACCAGGTTAGACTACATGACCACTAACATCCTGTCCACTCACAGTTTACGATTCTATGATTCTTAGAGGAATGAAAGTTACTCTCCTTGGCTCTAAAGACTGGAGCTAGGGACAATGAGTGGAAGTCTCAGGGAGGCTAATCAAGATAATGCTCAGTGAAAGTTTCCTGTCAATGAGAGCTCACCAGAAGGGGAATGGGCTGCCTTGGGGAAGAAGCCAATTTGCCCTCACTAGAACTCAAGCAACGGCTTCCTCTGGTCTCTGAGCTCCCCTGTCTCATCCGTTTCTCATCTCTATCCTCAGACAAATAATCTGATTAAACTCATTGTACATATGTAATAATATGAGGAAGTCCTAGGAGCTCCTTAGGGTTTTGAGCTACATGTGTCATTTCACTAAGTCTTTCTGGGAAAAGTACTTCAAACACATCAGTAATTGGCTCTTTGGTCTTTCTGTTGTGTTTGCACAAATTAAATTACATTTTTAAAATGTATAAATCAGGAGGAGCTAAGTGGTAGGTACAGTGGATAGACTATCAGCCCTAGAGTCAGGAGGACCTGAGTTCAAATCTGAACTCATTGGGAAAATCACTTAATCTCAATTGACTCTGAAAGCAAGAGATAAAATTAAAATAAAAAAAATGTATGAGCCAGTACAGATGATAGAAAAGACTAAAGGGGAGACATGATAGGTCCTTCCTACCTAGTCTCTCTGGACATTCTCCAGCTTCTCTAAGCACTTCCTGAAAAGTGACTCCATCAACTGGATAAATTAATTCAGATGTATCCTGACATGGGCAATACAGTACAATACAATAGGATGCAACAAAATTATAATACAATACAATATAATACAATGTACTCACATGATATTACAAATATTATTCATGATATCATTATTACTTGTAGTACTAAAAACCTATGTTACCTAATTCCACGGGGAATCACTTTCATAATTCAACTGGGGACACTTGGAAGTCTTGTCTCCTAGCTCTTAGATTCCCAATTTCTCCATGTGTCAGGCTAAAGAAAGCTACATCTCTCATTTTGGAAAGTAATGCTGCTGACTTTCCTTCCCTGGTCCTGGGAACTGAGATCCCAGATACCTTTTCTGCACCATAGAATAAATAATACTATTCATAGGCCGCCCTCAAGTACAGGTTTCTCTTGAATATTAATCATTTAAAATCCCTGTTCTTTAAACAGGTGCTCTTCTATGAGAGCTGTTCCAGACCAGACCAGTGGGGATTTGTTGTAATGAATGCATTCCTGAAGCATTGTGTATAATTTTTGTAAATCAAATTATATTTCCTCAGTGGTTTAGATTATAAGTTCTCAGATGTGCTCCCATAGGAAAACTAAAATAGGCCCTGAGCCATCATAAAAATAATCCCCTTTGAGAATGTGGCAAATTAACAGAAAACCAGTAATTTTGTAATAACATTATTAAATACTGCATGGAAGAGACAGGCAGGCCCCGACATATGAACAGTTTGTATTCTAAAAGTCCAGCTGTGAAATGGATTGTTTGGAAGTCAGACCACATTTTCCCCTAGAAGTAATCTTACAAGTGGTGGTTACATTCCTAGAATGGTCCAAAAAATATATTTAACCCAGAATACACCTGTAGTCTCACATGGTATTACAGTATTACTCATGGTATTATTATTATTTGTTAGTATTGGCCATATGTAGCATGATTCTATGGAGAAGCATGTTTATAATGCAACTGGGGACACTTGGTCGTCTTGTCCCCTGGTTCCTAAACTCTAAATTTCTCTATCTATCAGAGAATGAGAGTAGAAAAGCTATAACAAGCTAGTGATGCTTACTGATTTTCTGGTATGAGGCAAAGACTTCATTGGGTCAAAAGCTGGTGATGCCAGGGTGAGGAACTGCAGAATCTCAGAACTGCAAAGGACCTCCATTACCAACTCCAACCCAAATATGATGAGAATGCCCTCTATAATATAGCCAGCAAATAATTATCTTACTTCTGCCTAAAGACAGCAATTAAGAACCCATTGCTCCTGCTATACTCATGGCACTTTTGAGTACCTTTAATTGTTGTGTACTTCAAGACTTCAATGGTTCTCCAAACTCATCCTTGTGGCAATATTCTCCGATAATGTGAATTTTGACTCATCTTGTTGAGGGCAGTAGCCCTTTGATATTCCTTGTTTGATCTCCAACTCCCTTTGGGACTTGGACCTTTGATACAAGATCTGGTGAAACTAGTTTGGGCTATCTGAGCTGGCCAGGGTTTTACAGCCCCCATTCTAATCTGCTCAGATAGACCAAATGGCATCGGGAAATTCCTTTTTGGGAAGAGACTTCTGTCTGTCCCCAAAAGATAACAAGAGAGTCCTTATCTTATTTACATCACTGCATAAAAGAGAGAACTCGGGGATCTTCTCTTTGCAAATGGCCTTGTACCATGCAGCCATTTTGCCCACCGGCTCTCTGGTGTTTCCATTCTAATCAATAAAGACTATGTTTCCATACAGCATTAAGTAGCAAATTCCTTTGCTGCCGAACCCGCCATTGGTTACTTTGGAGAAGGAAGGAGAGAGAGAAAAGGAACTGACCCATCTTTGTTTAGACCACAGTTTACTCCTCAATTTACTCCTCATCAATCTCCATCAATATTATCTCATCCCGTGCAATTTTTACCCACATCCTTTCCACAGAGGATCTTCCCAATGCTCTATACTGTATTATTTAAAAACTTGATACCAGTGTAACCCTGCTTAAGACTGAGCTACTTCCTTAGCGGCAGAATTCAAACTCAGATCTTCTTGACTGAATCAACTATCTAAGCACTGTGTCATTAAGCAGCCACTGATAGTGGCTCCTAGATCTCCTAGGATCTCCTAAATCAGTAGTATTAAATTCAAACAGAAACAGTGGCCACTAAAGCATAAGAATCCCTCCGGGTGCATATTGACTTGGGAAACCACATATTAACATTATCTATGTTTCATTGTATCTTTATTGATTTTATTCAGCATTTTCCAACATTTTGATCTTGTTTGCCTTGATTCATAAGGCATTTGGGGCTGCATTCTGGAGCATGTGGGCCACATGTTTGATACCTCTGTTCTAGGAAACCTATTTTATATTAGTTCTTGTAGTAAAGCCATAATTGGCCATATGTTGTGACACAAGTTACATTTCTCCAATATTCATTGCCATCTTCCTTCCATCAAACTTAAACCTATTCTGTAACATGTTCCATTTCTTGCTCCTCATTCTCTCAAGGTTCAAGAAAAACAAGTTTGCTACCTCTTCCACCTGACAGTACTTTAAATACTTGCAGCCAACTGTCATTTAATCCCTCATGTCTTCTTTTTTCTAAGGATAATCATTTTCAAATCCATCTGTGGATCCTCAAATGACATGACCTCAAGCCTTTTATAAGACTTAGTTATTTGTAAATAAATTTACAGCTTATTACTGTTCTTGCTAAATTTTCTATCTAGATATGAAGACAATATTTCAGATATGTCCTGGCCAGAATGAAGCATTGTGCAACTTTGATCTTCCCCTGCAGATACAGTTGTTTTCATACAATTTAAGATCATATTAGGGTTATTTTTATTTCTGTTTTGCTTTTTGGTCTGCTTTGCTTGGCTTATTTCGAACTTAGGGTTCCTTAAGATAGCTGGACTTTTTTCAGCTCTCTAGGTACCTTTTTGCATCTTGTACTTCAGAAGATGACTGTTTGAATCTAGCACTTTTCTCTCCTCTTGAATTGAATCTTGTTATCTTTAACCCAATCATTTGAACTTCTTGAGACCTTTTTGTTTTTGACTTGACTTATCCCAGCTACAATGGGGTCATCTGTTGATTGATAAGCATTTCTTCTATACCTTTAACAAGGTCAATGATAAAAATCCGCAAACTGTTTAATAGTCTGGGCCAATCTGCAATCCCTGGAAGACTTCATCACGTAGCTCCTTCCACAATGACATTAAGCTATTTTAATAACAATTCTGAGGGTCCAATCACTCAAGCAGGTCCTAATCCACCTATCACTACTGTCAGGGAGCCCATATTTTTCCATCTCTTTCATAAGGATAAGAGAAGTATTGTCAAATTCTGTGCTGAAATCTGGAGAAACTCTATTGAGAACATTTCCTCAATCTGCTGGTCTAATAACCCTGTCAACCAATAAATGAAATTAGTCTGGCATGACTTACTCTCAATGCAACCAGGCTGGCTCTTTCTAATAAAACTGCTGAAAAATCTAATAGAGTAGCAAGCCCTGAACATGTGGCATAATACAGCAGTGCCCAATTTAAATCTGTTGGGTTCTAAAAGTTAATATGTGAAGGAGCAGGATGAGAAGTGAGTGTGGCAAGGGGAAGGCTGGGAACCGGAGCTCTAGAGTCTAAGAGCAATGGGGTCAAGTGCTCCTTCCAAGGCAAACTATTCTTTCTGCTCAACTCTTGACGGGTCTGTTTCAGTAGTCTCCTGATTAATCTGTCTGCTTCCAGTCTTCCCACTCTTTAATTCATTCTCCATCTAGTTGCCAAATGGATATTTCCAAAGCATGGAGGCTAATCAAACACTCCTATGACACAAGAAGCTTCCCTGCCTCCTTCTTACTGCTAAGATAAAATGCTATTTTTCTGTTTGTCATTTAATACCCTTCGTGATTTGTTTCCAACTTATCTTCCCACACTTATTCCCTCTTGTTCCCCTTTACATACTCTGTGTTCCAGCCAAATAGATCCACCTGCTGCTCCCCAAGGCATCACATCCTCCTTCCTGCCTTTGTATAGCTCATGACCAATCCACATCATTCTCCATCCTTCAGAAGCTTCCTCCATATTTGCCCATAAGTCTCCCTATGGAGATCCATTCAATGAGCTGGAGCTTCTTTTAAAATTGTTGTTTACATCTGTTCTGCCCGCCAGCAGTATGCCTCCTGTGTGATCTAGTTCAAATGACCTCTGCCATCTTCTACAAGAAATCTTTCTCAATCTTCTCCATTATTAACAGTTCTCCACACCCTTAACTCCCATTACAATGTGCGGAGATTATAATGGATTTCATTAAAATAAAGAGCTCTCAAATGAGAG
Source organism: Sminthopsis crassicaudata (assembly GCF_048593235.1). Lineage (NCBI taxonomy): Eukaryota > Metazoa > Chordata > Mammalia > Dasyuromorphia > Dasyuridae > Sminthopsis > Sminthopsis crassicaudata. The sequence goes on along the minus strand of NC_133621.1, from coordinate 20,714,537 downwards.
CAATTCCTCTGCCAATACAGGTGTGTACCTTCTCTCTAAGTCATACTCTTGGAGAATTTCCCAGAGCACTGAAAGTTTAAGTAACTTGCCTGAGGTCAGTCGGAATCATCTCTTGAACCCAGAACTAACTACTTGCCTCTGAGATCACCTTTATAGACACTACTTATTCATGTGCATGTGAAATGTAAGCCCTGTGAGGGCAGGATCCCTTTCATTTGTGTCTGTGTATCCCCAATGCTTAGCATATTGCCTCTCATATAGTAGGCATGTAATACATTCTTAATGAATTTTATTTAGTTGAATATCCTATTTTTTTGAAAATTAAAATACTTCTTTTCCTCCTCTTTCTTCTCTTCTTTGTCCTCCTTCTCTTCCTCTTCCTCCTCCTTCTCCTCTTCTTTCTTCTCTGTTTATCCTTCTCTTCCTTTTCTTCCTCCTTCTCTTTCTCTTCTACCTGCCCTCCTTTTTCTTGTCCTCTTCTTCTAACTCCTTCTTCTCTTTTCCTTTTCTTTCCTCTTCTTCTTTTCTTCCTCCTCCTTGTCCTCCTTTTCCTTCTCTTCCTCCTTGCTCTCCTCTTTTTTCTTCTCCTTCTCTTCCTCTTCTTCCTCCTTTTCCTCCTCTTCCTTCCTTTCCTTTTTTTCTTCCTTCTCTTCCTCCATTTCCTTCTCCTCTTCTTCCTCCTCCTTCTTTCTTCATCTCCTCCTCCTCCTCCTTCTCTTTTGTCTTTTTCTTCCTCTTTTTTCCTCTTCCTTTTCCTCCTCCTCCTTTTCCTCCTCCTCTTCCTTCTTCATCTCCTCTTCCTTTTCTTTCTCCTCCTTTTTCTCCTCCTCTTCCTCTCCTTTCCTTTATTTACCTCCAGGTTTCATAGGAAAGTTTCTCCAGAGTCTTTATAGGAAAATAACTGAAGTCAAATGTATCTATTTTTAAGAGCAAAGACAGCCTTGCACTAATAGCTCCTTTAGAAGGAGGCAAGGCCTGCTTGAATCTTCAGAGACTTCTGGAATTAGAGTGTTTGCTCATCTACTGAAGCAAGGGAAGATTCCAGGGGTGAAGACTGGGCTGAATGAATAGAGTGAAAGGAGGACAAGGTAAAGGGTTGAAGGGGATGGTCATGCGGTGAACCTTATTCCTTTCTCCTGCCATCCTTCAGTGGGGTGTGATGGGTACCCATTTCCAGGCAACTTTTTTTATAGGATTAAAGTTTGCACCAGGATGATCTAACCTGATTTCTCAGGCTTAAGCCTGTCTTGTGAATTTCAGTGTCATTTTGCACACATCACGAGAGCTCTGGGACTCATGTGGGAGAGAGTGATCATGGGATCATTGATGGAGAGATACAAGTTGGCTATCATCCTCAAAGACTCTAAAACATCACTGTGTCAGGGTTAAGGTACACTGTATGCATCTCTGACTGATCAGACAAACAGGAGCTCAGAAGGCTCTACCACCCATCGCTATAAATGGAGATGTCTGTACATCTCGTGTTTCTTTTGAGCTACTGCAGTTCTGTTTTGTTCAGAGAGAACAGCACCTTCTCTGTTGGAGGACAGCCCTGTGCTTGCATCTTCCATGTCTCACGAGAGATCTTGAGAGACCTGGGAAAATCAAGGGACCTTTGAGGTCATCTAATCCAATACTGTTGTTTTACTGAAGCAAAAACTGAAGCCAAGAGGGTGAACTAATTTATTCAAGGTCAAATAGACAGTGCCAGAGGCAGGATTCAAATCCTACCTCTGAATTGAAGTGAGAGAGAGTATTACAGACATGGGATAGTGTGGACAAAGAACAGCAAGTAATGAATGAGACAGTGTGACCTTGAGCAAGTGACTTCATTCTTTCTTTAATGATAATGGATTGAATCAAGTCCCATCCCTGACCTGAAGTGCTGAGTTCCCCAGATTGCACCAGGGTTTAGCCTAGTCCATATAGTATAATCTCACCTAAGGCTTAAAGATTAAAATCAGATTGAAACCAGAGTTAGAGCAGGAAGCTCCATGTAACACTCTCTGCAGCAGGAAAAAATAGCATAAGCAGCATCACAAATGGCAGACACTGGTTTTCTAATTACCTCTCTTTAACAAGACAGCGCCTTGCACGAGCAGTAATGCTGCTGACCCAGTTTTCCTTCCTTTTTTCTTCATCGGAACGGCACATTTTGAGGGGAGATCGCTATCAATCCTATATGCATATTTTAAAACATCCTTTTATTCTAAGATGTCTCCAATTCTCTTGTCTATCTCACATCCCCAAATTGGCAATTACTTGTCAGGGACTGCTGCAAATTGTAGCCTGTCAGGATGGTAGGGGAAAAAATTGGAAAATCCAGTATACAAGTCTAAATAGTGTAGGATTTAATGCTGAATAGACAAATTCAGATGAGAAGTCTGCTCTGGAAGATGCTTTAAAATTGTCCCTATTTACTCCTCTGGGATCATGATTGCTGAGCGAGTGGCAGATGGGGAGTGAGGCACAATTTCCACCTGTCAGAAAAAATTAATAGTCTTTCAGGTACTGCCTCATGCCTGGGTGTCAGTGTTATAATACAATATTCTCCCCCTTGCTAAGCTGCTTCCTGATCCCAGATAATTCTGCAATCAAAAAAAAAAATGAAGAAGTAGTTACGTATTGGGAGCTCCAACAGAAATTCAAAAACTGTTTGGTTTAGTCGTATCTCATAATCATTGAAAGGAAACTGAGCAATGACATGCCAGATGACACTCTTTCCAAGGAAGACATAACTGACATGTTGACTCTGTCATTTCCAACCTGCTTTTTAATTCTTTTCGACTTAAAAATCACCTTCAGTTTCCAGGTTGAACCATTCCATTTAGTGCCACAAGATTGCTGGTGGTACCTCTTAATGCCTCTTGGGACGACATAGAATCTGTTAATTTCAAGTAGCTATTGTTTTTAGTTCTTCCTAAGATCAACCTGTCATCCTTGAAGAGGTATGGCCATTTCCAGGGATCCGTGCTTTTATTGTTGAATTTCCCCATCTCCCACCTGATAATTGATAAAAATTAGAGTAAAAAAGATTTTAGAACTTAAAGGGTCTTTGAGTCAATTCATTAAGGTCAAGTTGTTGAGAATACAGACAAAAAATGAAACAAAAAAACACATTTTACTGCCCAATAGTAGAAAACAATAGTACCTAGACAGAGATATACAAGTAGGGCCATCAGAAAAGGCCTCTTGTAAGAGGTATTGCTTGACCTGTGCCTTAAAAGGACCTAGAGATTATAATAAATGGAGAGAGAGAACGCCTGAAAAATGAGGATACACTCTGCAAAGTCAGAGAAATGGGAGATGGAATATGGGAAGTGTCGATCGATCAATAAATAAATAATCAATAAACATTTATTAAATGACAATTATGTTGTCTTTTTACCCAGGTTACTTATACCTTTGGAATCCAATTCTTACCGTGCAACAAGAAATTTGGTTTTACACAGATATATTGTATCTAGGATATACTGGAACATATTTAACATGTATGGGATTGCCTGTCATCTAGGAGAGGGAGTAGAGGGAGGGAGGGGAGAATTTGGAAAAGTGAATACAAGGGATAATGTTGCAAAAAAAATTACCCATGCCTATGTACTGTCAAAAAATTATAATTATAAAATTAATAAATAAATATATAAATAAATAAAATGACTATTATGAGTCAGGCACTGTGCAAAGTGCTGGGGATACAAAAAGGGACAAAAGACAGTTCCTGCCTTTAAGGACTTACAATCCATTGGGGCAAATAATATATAGACAACTTTTTACAAAGGAAGTTATACACTGGATAAACAGGAATTAATTTACAGAGGGCAGTGCTAGAATTGAGAGATTGGGAAAGGCTTCCTGTAGAAGAAAGGGTTTTAGCTGAGACTTAAACAAAGCCAAGGAAGTCAGTAGTCAGCTTGGAGGGAGAAAAGTGTTCCAGACATGGGGGATAATCAGAGAAAATGCGCAGAGCCCAGAAATGGAGTGTCTGTCTCTGGAATAGTCAGAAAGCCCATGTCCCTGGATCAAAGAGTTCATGTAGGCTAATATGATGTAAGAAATTGGAAAATTGGGACTAGATTACAAAGGTAAACTATGAATGCCAAACAGGCTCCTGGAGGCCATAGAAAGACATCAGAATTCATGGAGTTTACTGGGCAGGGGGGATAAGGAGAAAGTAATATGCTCAGGCTTTTAGGAGTTTTAGGAAAATCACTTTAGTGGCTGAATTGAGGATGGATTAGGATGGGAGAGGCTTGAGGTAGGCAGGTCACCCCCCTTCCAGAACAAGAGAGTTCAGGTCCTCCATTTTACAGATGAAACAACTGATTATGATGCTAAAGAGGTAGCAGAATTGGAACTGGAATTCACAAGCAGATCAGCCCAAGACAGCCCAGAAAAAAGACAAACACATATTTTCTTTCTCTTGTTTAATTTTATTCAAATCAACTACAAGATAAGAAGTCTCTTGTGTCTACTGCTAAAATGGCAGCCTAATCCAGGGGGGATGTATGGTATATAAATGCTAAAATTAGTAAATAGTAGCTGACAGAAAAAAAAAAAAACCAGTCAGATGAAATATTTATCTCTAATATTCATTTTTGTATCATAAGGATGCAAATGTCGATTTACAGGAATATTATGTGCAGACAAAAAAAAAAAACTCTATGTTTGTTTAAATGAAAACAAATACAAACCATGTCATCGTTGCATAGCTAGTAAGCATCTATCAAAATTTAGAGGCATGTTGGTAAACGTACCTTAACCATTCTGATATAATGGAAACATAAGACAGAAACAAGATGCTAAAATGAAAAATAGTAACGCTAAATATTAAAAGAGAAATTCTTGATATCAGTTGTTGGATTTTCAAAGCCCACAATGACAACACAGACTGTTTTGGATAATGCTGTTCTAGCAACAATGTTATGAATACATTTTCAACTAAACCCCACTAAAAAGTCATAAATCCTAAGTGTCAATCTGTCTGGCCAGCCAGCCATCCATCGCCTAGTTCCTAAATAACATCATTTCACCTTACATTGTGTTTTGAATAGAATCAATTAGTGTTAGATGGAGTATGTCTGCATAATTTTTGTCTTAAGGCAAAGAAACAGATTAGGTAAAACTCTAATACTTTTACCTCTTTCAATCCTTAAGCTTTTGGGACAGTATAACCCAGATCTATAAAAAATGGGAACACAATTCCAATATAGCCAATCTACCTAGAAGAGAGCTATACAGGGCTTACTATGACAAACTATGTATCTAAAGGGCCTAATTCTGTTCAGTCCTTTATCAAGGAAAATTCATAGAGAAAGCTAGAATTAGGCTCAAAGATGGGATCGAGATTTTCCACTCCCAGGAACGACTGTGAAGGTGAAGAGCTCCTATTTTTATTTTTATCTATTATTTTCTGCCCACCAATACATCACTGGCATTTTTGAGCTCGTAAATGGGAATGTTGTACAACACCGGACATGTCAATTGAAGGCGTTAAAGCACTTCATTTAGAGACAATTTTCAGTACTCGAGATGTGAAAGAGAAAAGAAAAATGCATTGGTCATTGCTATCTCGATGAACAAACTAGGTGCAAACAAAAAACTTCTACTTCCAGCTTCTCAGCTACTCACAGCGTTGGAAAATGAACAATAAATAAAATATGACCACGTTGTTTAATTTGCTCTTCAGCCTTAATAAAAACACACAATGATTATGTCCACCAAAAGAAGAGAAATAATTAATTGGAAGATAACAATTCACAGAACTCCAGAAATAAAGGGACTTTTTTTGCTAAGGATAATTTGCTAAAATGATAGTATTTTCTAAAAGGGTCATGTATCAATAGAATAAAAGCTCTTTTAAGATAAAAACCTAATTATTTTAATATTTTTGTTCCCAGCGCTTAGCACAGTACCTAACATACAGTAGGCACTTAATAAATTCTGGTTAAAAGGATGGATGGAACCCTAGTAGAGCTGCGTTATCCATAAATGGTGGCAACAAAACCAACCTCTGTGAGTATGTGATAAGGAATAGTCTTGGGGATTAATGAAAATCTATTATTGCCTTCATTCCGGTGTTTCAAGATCTTTGATGGCTCTTATTTAATTTCATGACCAAGGTTTTAACATTTGAGACTTAGGTTAGGTCTAGCCTCTTCTTCCTATCAAAAGTGATATCAATGTGGAAAAAATGCTGGGATTGGAATCAGGAGATATGGGTTAAAATCCCAGATGGGACAAACTTCTGTTTCTTAATTTGTAAAATCGTTAAAAATATTTGTACTACCAATCTCAAAGTGCTTTATAAGCATCACAACATGATATCAGTGTGAATGAACAGTTTTATTTGTTAAGTGTCCCTCACCCTCTCAGGAGAGGAAGATGAACATTGTCTCGTTGGTTCCTTTGTTTTATGGTGGTAGAAGTAGATTCATATGGCTGGATTAAGCCAAAACAAAATAACGGGATTTAGAGCAAAATAAGAATATGGTCCAGAAGACTAGGATGAAAGAACATTCCTGGGGCTGTTAATCTTTGATGAAAAAAAAAAAAAAAAACAATAATAAATATGTGGCCTACTAAGTAATTTGAAAGTGTTTTTTTTTTTTTAAATCCATAGGGAGATTAGATCAGTACCATGTTGAATTCTAATAATTTGCCACAATCAGTCAATATAAAAAGATATCTCTTTCACATAAACATCTTTCGTCATTCCTCTTTTTTAAAAAATAGCTTTAACATGCTTCTAGGGTCACCAAAAATCTAGGTGAGAGCTATCTATATGGAGTCTATCTGTGGAGGAACCGGAGCAAGCTCAAACTCTTGGCTGGATAATGCCCAGCTTGTCTCTCATCTACTCCAAAGCTCCTCTAAACTGTTAAGTGTGAATCTTTGATGATGAGGAGGCATAAGAATCAAAATTCCTATATTTAGGAGTTCCTTGAATCCTTTAAAGAGGGGATGGCTGCTTAATACCCAGGAAGCTTGCTTTTCTCCACCCTCTGAGAACATTCCTCCCAGACAACCTCCCTAGAGAAGGTGTCCAAATCACAAGAGCAGCAGTGATGCTATCTTCATTCTTCTATTGCTCTTGCTTTTCTAGAATTTGGAGGTTTTTGAGGCACTTTTAAGATATACTCTAAACAATTGGATTTTAAAATTACTGTAGCATTTCCTAATGAGCGTCTGAAGAACAACATATCTATAACAAGGCCCCAGATGTTCTTGATTGGGAAACTTCTGCTCAGCGGGATTTGTGCTCTGGGGCCTTTCTGAGCAATGGCTACATGTCTCTACCTAGGAGGTCGATCTCATCAAGGAGGAAGTCCATGTCCTCACGGCTCACTTGGGGGCTGATCACCACCTGGCGGAAGAAGTTAACTCTGCCCTGATGTGGCTGGTAGCCCAGCATCATGCTTCCCTTCTTCATCATCCTCTCTTTAATGGCAGGGGCAACCTGAAAGTAGCAAGAAGGGAGAAAATAATAAAGCAAACGTTAAAGCTAGAAACTTCTAATCTTTTTGAAATCCCTATCCCAGGTAGACCATTGTCTTCCCATGTTTTCCGCACATTGAAAAAAAAGAAGGAAGGAAGGAAGGAAGGAAGGAAGGAAGGAAGGAAGGAAGGGAAGGAAGGAAGGAAGGAAGGAAGGAAGGAAGGAAGGAAGGAAAGAAGGAAGGAAGGAAGGAAGGAAGGAAGGAAGGAAGGAAGGAAAGGAAGGAAGGAAGGAAAGAAAGGAAGAAAGAAAGAAAGAAAGAAGAAGAAAGAAAGAAAGAAAGAAAGAAAGAAAGAAAGAAAGAAAGAAAGAAAGAAAGAAAGAAAGAAAGAAGAAAGAAAGAAAGAAAGAAAGAAAGAAAGAAAGAAGAAAGAAAGAAAGAAAGAAAGAAAGAAAGAAAGAAAGGAGGGAGGGAGGGAGGGGAGGGAGGGAGGGGAGGGAGGGAGGGAGGGAGGGAGGGAGGGAGGGAAGGAGAGGGAGGAGGGAGGGAGGGAGGAAGGAAGGAAGGAAGGAAGGAAGGAAGGAAGGAAGGAAGGAAGGAAGGAAGGAAGGAAGGAAGGAAGGAAGGAAGGAAGGAAGGAAGGGAGAGAGAGAGAGAGAGAGAGAGAGAGAGAGAGAGAAGAGAGAGAGAGAGAGAGAGAGAGAGAGAGGGAGGGAGGGAGGGAGGGAGGGAGGGAGGGAGGGAGGGAGGGAGGGAGGGAGGGAGGAAGGAAGGAAGGAGGAAGGAAGGAAGGGAAGGAAGGAAGGAAGGAAGGAAAGGAAGGAAGGAAGGAAGGAAGGAAGGAAGGA